>NW_022589711.1:2707735-2830553 GCF_004348235.1 Phoca vitulina
GATAAATGCAATAATATTCAAAAGAAAAACAGGTAACAAGATAGAGTTATGGATAGTGAGCATCGGATATACTCATGGCTTGGAAGTGCATCTTGAAGGAATTAACAGGGAGAGAAAACTACAGGTACACACACACAGTGGCTGGAAGAAAAAAACAACTCCATGTGAGTACAGGGTAGAGAAATTCTGTCATTTTGGTAACAACTGTGAAACCAATGAACTGGCTTTACCAAAGTCTAATTTAAGTGTTTCACTGAAGTTGAAAAATACAAAACAAAGAAAGAAAAGAAGTTTCCAGCCGGTGTGAAATAGGAAAGAGCAAACAATAATTACTGACAAGTATTACAGTTCATATTTCCTGAAGAAGTTATACCATAGGGCTTAGATTTTCATTTACAGTTTTGTGGAAATGGCCATTGCACAGTAAACCATGACAAATAGTAAAAGTGACAACAAAGAGAAAAAAAAAGACAAAGTTCAGTTAACGGATGTTCTGACCACCTGAAGCTGAGAAAGTAGAAATGGTGATACACATCTGAGGAAGGACTCAGCCCTGAGAACTATGAATTGAAGATACTTCTCAGGGAAGTGGCAGGTTTATTGGTGGAATTCCAGCCATTCGTGTCATGTTTCTCCGTGATCAGAAGAGTGGCCCAAAGGAAACTTCCATGGCTAATTGCCATGAACTATGTTTAATTTAATAAAGTCACAGCTGCAGTGCTCTTCAATGGGGAAATCTCCTGAGTCTGTATTGCTTGAGGAGGTTGATATCCATAAAACCACATCATTTCCTTGCCTGAACATTAATTTAAAGACAGAGTATTTAGAAAAATAAAAGGTTTCACGGATTCAGGTACTGAATGCAGTGGATTTGACTTGGGATTAACATTTAATAGCTACGTTTATTTCCAGGACTCACGCTAAATATATTTTAAATTCGAAAAGAATAAAATATTAGCATTATTGAGTTTGATAACGTTTATAATATTCCAAATATACGTACAGAAACATATGTTCTAAAACTCACATGCTTGTCTCCCCTGTAAATGTAAGCACCATTACTATTCCCCCAGCTACTAAAACTGTGGCGGGAACAGAGTAAGCATGAAATAATGGCTTTAATTAAATGAGCAAATGCAAGAACTGTGGAGAGATTCAACTAAACACACATAAAGAGGCTTTGCATTTATTCATGCTTATTTGGTAATATTTATTGACAGGTTATCATAAGATCACTGAAAAATAATGCTATTTAAAGAGATAACAAGATTCATACACTTAGATGCAGTAAAAATTAAATTGTGAAAAATCACAATATAATTAAAGTGTGTTGGGAAAATTTACTGAGTAGGGAATGGATGGCTGTGAAATATGAGTGGAAGGCTCAATTCATCCTGACTATGTGATTTTGATTTTTTTTTTCCTCATAAGATTGCATTCTTTTACTGCTTACTTTTATAAAATTTGTCAAGAAAATTTGAATAGCAGATAATTTAGGAAACTAAGACTTCTTTGTAAAAAAGAAAGTTGGCAGAGGTATTTTATCCATTACAAGCCTCATATTATCATCACATCTAGTCAAAAGCATTTCTTTCCAAAATTGCATAGGATTCAAAACCAGTTGTCTCCTATAATCATTGATTTCAATAGAAAGAAGAGAAAAAATAAAGCATTCCAGCATGGAACAATTGAAAAAGAAAAGCTTGGAAGTAGACAAGTAGGTTCAAACACACAGAAAAAGTACTAGTTAAAACTGACTACAGTTAAGTATCTGAAGAGTAACTGTGGAAAGAATTGTATATGCAGCAGAGCAGTATAAACACTAAAGTAGGAGGTAGAGAGGTTTATGGTTTATTCAGTAGTCTATTGAAATTTAGGGAGCAGGGGACAGCATGGCTAATTCTGTGCTTTTTTTCCTATTAATCGGAAATGTGGAGGAACAAGACGCAGGAACGATTATAGGGGTATGTTGCAGTCGTTTAAGTGAGTTTATAATCTTTTGACTATAAATCTACTGATTTCATCAGCAAGCACTTCCCACAGTTAATTTCTACAAAATACAAATCTCAATTGTAATAAAATCATTAGTGAGAAATGTTTTCAGTTAAGTATGGCATATCTCGATATTTTATCCTTATCAAATGGATTTTGTGCACCATGGAAGTATGGCATACTGTTCACAGTGCAGCCAAAAGTATGGGCATAACTCTTAAGGGGATCTCAAAATATGAAATATGATTTCCCGAGGTTACACACCGCGTTACACAGATCAGCAACAGGTTAAATCAGAAGGAAGAAATAAATTGGATCTATCAGGCATCAAGAATGACTTCAGTAATTGTATATTCGTACACTGAAGAAAAAGGTATCTGTGTACAATTTGAGGAAAACAAGAGTCAGAAGATGTTTTTATTGACCATCCATATGCCCTTTATTTAATGTGACAAAACTCTAACAGAACAGAGTAGAACCTTTGCAAAGCTGTTTATGGTGTGAGGCTAATGCATCAAATTATCCTAAATAAAAGCAATAACACATACAAATTGTTGGACTATCTTTGTTTTTCTTTTTAAGATTTATTTATTTGAGAGCGAGCATGAGCAGGAGGGGCAGAGGGAGAGAGAATGTGAAGCAGACTCAGCGCTGAGCATGGAGCCCAGTATGGGGCTCGATCTCATTACCCTGAGATCAAACCTGAGCCCAAACCAAGAGTGGGCTGCTTCACCAACTGCCACCCAGGCACCCCTCTTGGCATTTATTATATGTTCACCAGGCAACATTTGACCAAACTGTAGGTTTTTCTGTAAAGAAAGACTTTACCTCTTATTAAGACCGAATCCTATTATAGTTATGATTTACTCATGATTTTATAAATGCATTTCCTGAAGTTAGTTAACTACTAGGAAGTAGATAACATGAAAGAGTGACCTCCCTTAAAGTGTGGATTTATCTCCCTAGGAGGCCAGGACATGTGTCCAAATGAACAGACAGTAAAAGCAAGCACAGTTGGACAGTGAGTGTCAACAAACATCTAAAGTTCTGTGATTCAAGGAATAACCTTACAGAATAAAGTGTCCAGTAAACCTACAATAGTAACCTTATTTTAAATTTAAAAAAACATGTGTTTATGAACATGTTCCTTATCAACTGGATTTTGTGCACTATGTGCCTTATTACATACTGTTCACAGTGTAGCCATTGTATAGAAGGAATAGAAATGTGCTCAGAATCACCATACATCTTCCTATTTCTGACTTTTGTAGTGTGTGTGTGTGTGTGTGTGCGCGCGCACATGCATGTTTGCAGGAGAGTTTATACATTCTAATCATGATTCCAGTTTTCCTTGGATTTATTCATACTTCTTTAGCACATGCTTATAAAAATTGGTACAGAACAAATATTCATAATATAACCTTCTTTTCCTTCTCTATTGTCTTCAGTATTTCTTTAGGACCCAAAGCCCAAGCAAATATAGCCTATGTATTTTAGTCTGACTTTAGCTCTCTATAATAGCACAACATGAGCATACATGAAAATATTCTGTGCTTTTTAGTAGGTAAAAACTTTAGTAGGTATTTTCTTTTGCTATAATTCTTCTCAGAATATTTGATACCATTTTCCATCATACAACATCTTAGCAAAGATATTTTCTTTACTATTATTAAAAATGTATGACTTGAAATGATTAATATTTATAAAACATATTAATACACATAACATAAAAATTAATGAATTGCATCCTCTCAAAAATCATTGATTATATAAGTTTAAATTTCAAATGTTAATCTTTTAGAATGTCTGTGTGATAATCATGTGAATAGGCCATATCAATTCTGTTAGAATACATATAAGAAAATATCTTATCAAATAGATTTTGAAAAAATAGGTGAAATCTGAAATTTTAGTTCTGAAATTAGAAAATTATTGATATGTGATAACCTGGTGGTAGAAATGACCAGTATGTTTTAGTTTTTATTAATTAAGACTATCATATCTGGCCTCTGGCTAAGAACTCAGTTATTTTCGAACCATATTTATAAAAGCTTTTTTTCTCATAGTTTTCAGATAATTTTTCCTCTTTACTTCTCAAATGAATTCTAAGATGTTTCAATAAACTGATATCCTGTCTCTTTCTGCTTTTACAAAGAATAGTTTGAAAATTATTGATAGTTATAAATGCATTCTGCATATAACTTCCTTTTTTTTCAAAAGTCCAAAATTTATGAGATAAAAGATTAAGTGCTGTTACAGTTCATCATGAACCTTTAAATTCATAGTAGGCATACAACCAAGTTGTGAATAAATCTTCAAAAGAATCTATATATAAATGAATTATATGTAAGATTATGTTTCAGATGCAGGTATCTCTCAGAGAGTAATGATATTGTCAAATTACACAAAATCAAATCACGAAAATGACTACCAAAGAAAATGGGACATACTTTTGTCTTCACTTTTTTTTAAATGAATAAATCCCATTTGGTATGATTTCTCCCATTAAGTGTAGAAATCATAAGTACACAATCTTTATAAATGTCTTCAATTCACTTTCTAATATTAGGCATATCCATTTAGAAGTCCTTGAGTTTTGCTGTCATAAATATTCAATAGGGGTGTTTTTACATTTAAAATTTTTGCAGTTAATTTTCAATACATTTTTCCAGCAACAGCCATCAAGCATTGATATATTCAAATAACACAATAGTAACAGGAATCATATATAATTTGCAATTTTAATACAAAAAATGCTCTTTAAAAGGCTTTATCAAAATTTGGATTTTTTTTCCAAATTTAATCAACAGTGCCACCAGGTGGTTACATTAATGCAAGAAAAGGACAATTGTTAAAATCATTTAATATCTTGAAAATACAAGTTTGCTGGGGCTTATATTTCACAGCAAAGTAACACACCGACTGATGTGCATAGTTAGATTTAATGGAAATTAATCTGAAACTTTTCTTTAGATATTTTTTCTATATAGTAAGTTGTTATTAATTACCCAAACTTGATGAACTATTTTATACCAATTTGTGGCCCATAATATCTTCTTCAGTAGTAAGTACAAATTTTTTTAATTCTGCCATTTGAATAATATATAAATGCCAATAGTTCAAAGAGGCCAGATGAAAAATGTACAGAATGTTTTAGAATAACATAATATAAATTTGTTCCTCTCAGTGAGATTTTTCTGAAAGTGTACCTTAATAAACACTCATGATCTTTTAATTTAGATGGTGGTCTGGTTTCCTCAAAATCAATAGCTACTTTATTCTATATCTTATCAATGTTCATAATTGTTTATGAGTCTCACTTAATGCAAATCATTTAAATGCATTCGTTTACCTTCATTAAATGCATGTATTATTTTTCCTCATAGTTCCCTCCCTGTGCTATTCTAGCCATTGGCCGTTGGTAGCATTCCTGATGACTCTTCAACCAGCCCACTCACTGGAGGAGTAATTTAGCTAATTGCTGAATTTGGGGTAAAGGAGAAACTGGGCTTGCATATTTCTGCTCCTTACTTTTCTGGTTGGAGTCTGTCCTAGCTACACAAAGTCTATATCCTAAATTTCTTTCAGCTATGGGGAAGCTTGGCTGTATGAGTCTATGGTTTCCAACACTGCCGATGACTAGAGAATCACAATGGCTTACTTTTAGAGAAATTAGGAAACATACAAGACCATAAATACAAGCTACGTTCTGTCATATCAATATTTTCAGTAACAAAGACGATTATTTTGGTGCATATCTCCTCACACTTTCATTTATTTCTGAGTTGATCACCACTTGAGTGGGAAAGAAAGTGCTTTTTATTGTCTTCCTTCAAAAATCAACAAACTAGGGGTGCCTGGGTGGCTCAGTTGTTAAGCGTCTGTCTTCGGCTCAGGTCATGGTCCCAGGGTCCTGGGATAGAGTCCCGCATCGGGCTCCCTGCTCAGCGGGAAGCCTGCTTCTCCCTCTCCCACTCCCCCTGCTTGTGTTCTCTCTCTCTCTCGCTGTGTCTCTCTCTGTCAAATAAATAAATAAAATCTTTAAAACAAAAATCAACAAACTATAGAAATTTTAATGACTGATCAAGCACAAATAACTTACTAAACCAGGAAAAAAGAAAGACATCTTGAAATTTGAGGAAACAGACATTGTTTTCTTTTAACCCAAATAAAAAAATTCGACATGCAACCAACACAGAAACACATTTTTATGTAAGCTTCTCTATATTTTAGGTACCCAACGACAAAGTAATCAGTCAGTATAACAGAATTATTGACAAGTTTCACCTTTGAGGAAACTTCTAAAGAATGAGATAATTTAAGTCTAGTTTTTCACATTCTGGAAATATTCAAATTCTCAGTGTCTTTCATATTGAAAAGGATGTGTTAATCAAATGCAAATCCACTTAAAAAATAAAAATTTAGAAACCCCAAATTTGAATATTTTAAAGATTTTTTTTTTTATTCATTCAAGACACAGGGATACAGAGAGAGAGAGCAAGCATGAGCAGGGGGAGAAGCAGAAGGAGGAGGAGAAGCAGACTCCCCGCTGAGCAGGGAGCCCGATGCGGGGCTTGATCCCAGGACCCTGGGATCATGACCTGAGCTGAAGGCAGACGCTTAACCATCTGAGCCACCCAGGTGCCCCCGAATTTGAATATTTTAAAACAACATGCTTGAGGAAAAGTTTTGCCAAAACTGCCACTTTCACTAGCTACCAAATGAAACATCAGATCTTTCAACATATCTGATTCCAAGCCATCACCTCCAGATATATGCAAAATAATTCATATTTTCTTCCATTGCAAAATTGTCACTGCATTTCTATTCTTTACAATTAGTGCACAGGCTCCTAATAGGAATTTAAGGATCTCCACAATGTGACCTTAATCTATTTCTCCTTATTATTAGAATCTCTTATTGCTGAAGCCACAGGGAAGAAAACATAGAAAGAGAAACAATTCATGAATTTAATGAAGGTAGATAAATTAATAGGTCAAATGTTGCTTTAAGTATGGCTTACAAATAATTATTAATATTGATAGTAATACATAATAAAATAACCTCTACAATAGCCACACTGATTCCCACAACCTGGTATCAGGTTCCTGTGCATATTCCCCCACCCCTTGAGTGTGGACATGTCCTAGTGACTCACTTCTAATGAACAGAACATGGCAAAAATGATGGGAAGTCATTTCTAAGATTAGGTTGAAGAGAGGCTCTGGCTTTGCTGGAGTCTCTCTGAAGTAAGCTATCTGTCATGTTGTTAGTTGTTCCATGGAGAATCTCAAGTGACCAGAAACTTGTATTTCTGGCCAAAAGCCAGCAAGGAACTATGACCTGCCAATGACCATGTTAGTGAGGTTGGCAACAGATCCTCCTGCAGTTTAGATAAATGTAGCCCCTGCCAACAGATAGACTATAAGCTGGTGAGTGACCTGACCAGAGGTTCTCAGTGAGCTATCTCCAGATGCCTGACCCCAGAAGCTGAGATAATAAGTTATTTGTTGTTTCAAGCCTATACATTTAAAATAATTTACAACTTCAGAAGTAGATAATAAATATACCCATATCCTGATGACTGACAAGGAGAGATCACTGTGTCTGCACCCTTGCCAGATGAATTGGCAAAGGTTCTAACTTCCTCCCAAGCTGGCCTGGCAGGTCCTGTCCAATTCAAGTCAAAATTTCAGGAATGATAAGGATTATGTAATTTTCTTTGACCAGGAAGGGAGGATAAAGAGAAGATCATTAAGTAAATGTCTTATAATTTGTTGCCATCCCCCAGCCAACACCCCCCCCCCAGAAAGATTCCAGGATGTGATAGCTTCACTTGGATTATCAGTAGAAGTTCCCAAGATGGAGTGATCGGCTGTGTTTTTGAGATCCAAGGCTAGCTGGGCCACACACCTTCTGGTATTTGCCTTCTGGTATTTGCTCTCTTGCCTTTGCCGCCTCTTTTCTCCTTCTTCACTCCAACTTCAATGGCACTACCCTCCCCAGGAAAACTCTAACCTATAGGTTTTTGCCTCAGCCTTTTTCAGGAAACCTTCCGGCAGCAAATATATTCCTTACATATGTTTCTAAACATAGAAGTTCATATGAAAGTCCACCCAAACCTAATTTTAATTATTTTTAACTTCCTATAAAATTATGTTTAACTCACATATATTATATACCTAACTTATTTTAGCCAAAGAAAGATAGAAGAAGTGTGAAAATTCTGATTTTTTCCCCAAATCTTTGGGAGCATAGATCTGAAAATTTAGTTATATGTAATGTTGGTGTGAAGTTATCATTAATTTGTCATACTTATTTTTAGAAAAAAAATAATAATTTGAGTGCTATGGTTAGGTGTTGAAAAAAAAATCATAAACCAGATGGATACCTATGATGTAGTTTTGGGAGTAGTGTTGTTGGGGGCCGAAGCCCACTGCCAAGAAAGAATTCTTGAGATGTCTTTGGTGCAAAAAGGTGATTTTATTAAAGCATGGGGGCAGGACCCATGGGGAGAAAGTGGAGAAAGAGTCGCTGCCCTGGAGTTGTGAGGAATGGCTGATTATATACTTGAGAGTTGGGGAAGGTAAGGACAAAGGGAGGTGTCCAAAAGGACTTTCATATGCTAAAGAAGATTCAGGATACTGGAGGTCTTGCTATTGTCAAGCTAAGGTGTTTCCCCTCTAGCAAGGCATTAACATTAAGACAGTAGGGATTTTCCAGGAGGAACATTATACTCTGCCTGCCTCAAGTGTTTGTCAATGGGCTGCAGGTCATACGGAAATTTAATTAAATTTACATTTCCTTCAACCTTTGTTTCCCACATCACTATGGAGGGGAGGGTGATGTTAAGGCTCCAGGAAATTGAGTCTATGGGTTTCTGAAATTTAGGCTATTGATAAGAATGCTTTTTCCTTGTAAATCACTAAGACATCTGTAAACTTATGGAGACACAGGTTCTGCAGGACTGTGATCTCTATCAGTTTAAACACTTGTTTTTCCCTTTCCTTCCTTAGTTTAGGGCAGGCAGGAGGGCCCGAAGGCAGGGATGGAGTGGGGGGATTGGAGGGGCCATTCCGGGTGTCAACTTGTTCTTTGTCCTCAACTTGCCTTCAGCTCCCTCATCACCCATATATACTTAATGCACTAGAATATCTACTAAGATTTTGACAATGAGGTATTCAAGACATATGCCAGTTTCTGGGTTTGATTTAAGGTTGAAAATGAATAAGGTTGGCAGCATCTCTAATGTATGACATGTTTATATAAGAAGAATACACATGATTGCTTTTCTTTCATTCTGTACTCTGTATTGTCTGCATCTACTATAAGATCAGAGATGCTAAATAGTGTGAGAAATTATATAAAGAAAAATTTCAATAACAAAAACAACCATACCTCAAGTTTCAGAATACAAAAGAATGCTAGATAAAAGATATTTAATTTGTCCTCAACTGCCACTGAATTACAGTGAATCATGAAAATTTATTGGCTGTATACAAATTAGGGAAGAGTCAAAGGAGAAAGGATGACCTGAAAAATTGAAGCTTTGCCAGATGCGCCTTAACAGATGTGAAATATCTATGGTCTTGATCTTAAGGAGACTTGAAGATTCAGCATGTAATAAATTCTACCTAATTAGAACAATTGGTAAGAAAATTCAGAAAAGCAAATTCAAGTAAATTAATATTTTGAGTATGTGAATGATTAATATGAGACTGTGTTAAAGAGATAATGATTAGTAAACATAATCATGGTTCTAATAACACAAGGCAGTTCTCTATACATATATTTATACAAATAATGGACTCCTATGTCATATTCTCAAGGTGATCTTGAAAGTTTCTAAGCAAATTTTGTCCACAAATAAAAAATAATCTTAAAGCAGTGTTTATTTAGGAATATTCCAAACTGCAATTTATTTTTCAGCCTGGTAATTTTCTTGCCATAGTTTTTTTTAAAGGTTAAAGTGTATTTTGAACCATTAGTAGTCATTCTTAAAACATTGGCTTTGAAAAACTCATCAATATGGTTATATGGCCGATATTAAATATTGGGGGCAAAATTCCAAATCTACTGCTTTATTGCTGTAGAACATGTATTTTCTTTCTAACTTATTTCTTAAATAAAATTTCATATTTCTCTTTATGAAATAACTATCCTGGCCCTGTTGATTGAAATTGTATAATCCATTGATTTGATTGCCTATTATAAATATTCTCTTCCGATTTAAACAATAATCATTGAATTAATTTTTAAAACTGTGCTAACCAATGTCAAGCTGGATTTGTATTACATCAATATTCTATTACCAAAAAAGTATAATTTATAGCGACTTTTTCATGTAATGTGGGTCAGTGGCAAAAATAAGAGCCCTGCTGGCCTCATAAAGTTAGAGGGTTCCAAATCATTAACATACAAAATTAATAATAAACCACTTAACATAGACCCTTGAGGGAGACCAGATGTTCCTGCCTAATTAGAGAAGACCTGACCCTAGACGACAGTACATTTCAATCACCTTTTTAAATAAGCATAAAGCCAAACTACAGATCTTTAACACAGCCCACAGTGACATGCCTAGGATTAAGGAAGCCTCACTGAAATGTCAAATTACGCAAAAGTTAAAGGAGAAAAAAAAATCACACTAACATAAATAAAGAAACCAATCTCCCCTTTTTGTCCTTATGGGCAGAGAGAGACAAGTTTTTCTATTTTAAGTATTATTGAGTGATAAAAAATTTTTAAAAAATCTTCCATATCAAAATTTGAGAAATATAATGAGGTAAAATAATATCTAACCTTAAATGTGCTTATTAGAGTTTTAAGATCTTAAAGTCTTAATAACTAAATCTAAATTTTAAAAAATCCAAAAAAATCATAACATTGAAAATATTAAAATAAATATTATTAAGCCAAATGCTAATGTTTTAAAAGATGAATAAAAATATACAAACCTCTTTCAAACTTGGCCACAAAAATTATAGAACACATCCACATACAAGATTATGTCAAAGCAAAAGACACAAAGATAAGGAAGAGATAACAGTAAACTTGAAAATCTAGAACAGACTTTGTCATATAATGGCCCATGCATCAAATCTGACCTTCCATTTGTTTTTCTTAACATATTGTATTAAAACACAGCCATTTTTACATGTTATTCCGTGCTGCTTTGGGGCTACAAGGGCAGAGTTGAGTAATTGCTATGAAGACCATGGAATCTACAAAATCAAAAATATTCCTATCTGTCCCCTTACAGAAAAAGTTTGCCAACTGCAGACAAAATGAACTTGACAACTTTTGAGAGAAAAAAATAACAGAAAAGTTACACAGAAATATATTAACAGCTATTGAAGAAACTGAAGCAAAAGAAAGAAACTAGCTAAAAATGAGCAGGATTCCAGACAGTTTTAACATTGAATTTACCATATATTATTATAGATATAGAGAATATATAGATATAAATGAATATAGATATAATAAGGGTATAGATGCATATCTTTAAAAAATGGACAAGAACTGTTTGAGAAAAGTTAACTGTAAGGCAGTCTTACTTGTGAACATAGATGCAAAAACAACTAATTAAACTACTACAAACCAAACCTAGTAGTGTATGAAAGATTTTACTGATAGAGCTCATCACAGAAAAACCCAAATCGTTATTTAATATTAGAAGTAGTTAACTTAATTCACCATCTTAAAAGAGTCTAGGAAATATAATCCTATCAATCTAATAGATCTGGGGTTAACAAGTAAGCATTATGTTGTAAAACAGACATAGAAACGTGATAGAAAATACAAAGCAAAGGATATATATTAGATATAAGTTTCAATGACGAGAGAAAAATTATAGTCAAAAATTGCTAATATTCAATATATTATAGCAGTTACATAATTACACATGTACATTACTGTAACTATATCTATGATGTTTTAAATATTTTTATTTTTCAATATCATTCCAAAGTCCAAGTTAGATGACTTTGAGGTTTTCTTATAAATCCTATAAATATCAAATACACAGTAACACATATTAAGAATAGGATATTATAACTGATACTTTTCTCTACAATTAAAAAATAAAAAATAAAAATATATTTAAATGTTATAAATACTTAATTTGAAGCATTCAAATATCCAATTTATTAAAATTTAATGATGAAAATGTGCCAAATTTAGTATTTAGCTTTATAGGGGAAGGTTTCCAAGTTTAACAGAAAAAAATACAAACCAGTCATAAACATTATCTTTCCTTCTTTAAGATTTATTTATTTATTTTTAGAAGGTGGGTAGGGGCAGAGGGAAAGAGAGTGAGAGTCTTAAGTAGACTCCACGCTGGGCACAAAACCAAAGGTGGGGCTCCATCTCATGACCCTGAGATCACAACCTGAGCCGAATGGGAGAGTCAGACTCTTAACCAACTGCACCATGCAGGTGCCCCATAAACATTATCTTGAAAAAAATATATATATCCAAGATGATTGGAGACTTAATGAATGCTCAATTGATTAGGTTTTATTAATTCATTCATTTCTTTCTTTCTTTCTTTTCTTTTCTTTTTTTTTTTAAGTAGACTCCACATCCAGCATGAGCCCAATGTAAGGCCTGAACTCATGACCCTGAGATCAAGACTGCAGCTGAGATCGAGTTGGACACTTAATCAGCTGAGCCACCCAGGCACCCTTTAATTTCTTTCTAATAGGCTTGATTACATATGAATGCTACTGAGGTTTTTAGGGCAGTTAATAGATAATATTCTCCAGACTAGTAACTGGCTTAATAATTCATGGAAATAATCTTTAGAATGAAGTTCTATTGTCTGTATGAAAACTTTGATTAGGACAGAAGTGGTTTTACAAAGCTATTGAGAAATAATGGATCTTTCAATAAATTCTGAAATAACTGATTACTGACACTGGGAAAATAAATAAACATAAAATTGTATCATTAACTTATTTATATTAAAATACAAAGTATATCCAAATTTGATTCAAAAAGTTCAGAGCATAAAAGAGAGAAAAAGTTAACTATACATTTTTTTTATAATACCTGCAAAGCTAAAGAAACCATAAAGAATATTAAAGATAAGTTCCAGACTGGAAGGTGATATTTGCAAAGCATATGTCAAACAACATTAATAAAGAACTCCTGTAAAATATTATGAAAAGACAAATATTTCAATGAAAAAAAATGGACAGTTATATAACTGGCAAACACAAATGGTCAAAAGTATTACCAAAAGATTTTGTAGTTTTTAGTAGCTAATTCTCAGTACATAAGACCTTATACCAAGTCTACTTATTACAAATCTAGATACATGTAAGATCTTTTCTACAACTTTATACTTAAAAGAAGTGTTGTAGAGTGAAAATACCTTCAAATGTATTGCATATTGCCTACTTTCTTTCCAAAGTGACTATTTTATATTTGTTCATTTTCTCATATCATTAAAATCAGTCCATGTTATCAGATTATTTAGTTTTAGTTAAAGGCTGTGAAATGGCATTACATTGTTGTAACATTCCCCTGATAACATTATGTTCACATCCTAGAACTTGTTACGCTTTTTCTTTTAACTTTAGCTATTCTGTTGGGGTACAGTAATTCTTGATTAGTAATGATTTTCAGGAGCTTTTAATGTGCTTACTCTTGGTCTTTGCATACCATCTTCCTAATATATAGAAATACAATACATTTTTGCACATTCACATTGTGTGTTAATCTTCTACCTCTTTTTGGAGAGATGGTGTTCAGTATTTTAACATTTACCATGATGCTAGTTGTGGGCTTCTTGTAAATATTCTTTGTCTGTCTGAGGGAGTTTTCTTCTATTACTAGTTTGCTGAAAACTTCTATCATAAAAAAAGCATCATTAAATTTTATCACAATCTTTTTCTCCATTTGTTGGAAAGATCTTATTTTTTCTATTTTATTCTGTTATTGCCATGAATAAAATCAATTGTTTTTTCAAATGTTAAAACCAATTGCATCTGTAGGTTAAGCATTCTTGGGCATTATGTATTTATTATTTTTTTTATTTTTTATTTATTATTGGATTTAATTTGCTAATATTTTATTTAAGATTTTATGTCTATATGTTTATGAAAGTTATTGACATATAATTTTCTTTCCTTGTAATACCCTTAAAGGTGGTTTTCTTTTAATTTTCCTGTTTAGTGTTTTTCAGAATGTTTGAGTATCTGGATTTTTAATATCGTATTTGAATAATCCTTATTCATCATTTATTTAAATATTTCTGTCTAGATCTCTTGAGCTCTCGTTCTGAATGTTGGACCTTTTGATTATGTCTCATATTTCTTCATGCTTTAATATGGGGATTTATTTTTGAAAAAAGTTTTGGAAGTGGTCTTCTAGTTACACATGTTTACAATGATAAACAATTATAGGAACTGTTTCAATACAATCTTGGGGAAAATATAGGTGACAAGATATTGGAGCATGGTTTAAAATTTTAGGTAGAAAATAATTGACAATGATTGGATCATTAATATACTGGTAATAGTAAATAGAAAACAATATTGTTTGAAAATAAGAGAAACAAGAGTATTACATCATAGATCACCTTTCGATTAAGAATAGATTTGTTTGAATTTATTTCTGTCTATGGTATAAGAACGTGGTCAGTATCATTCTTTTGCCTATTGCTGTCCAGTTTTCCCAACACCATTTGTTGAAGAGATTGTCTTTTTCCTATTGGATATTCTTTCTTGTTTTGTCAAAGATTAATTGACCATATTGTTGTGGGCCCATTTCTGGGTTTTCTATTCTGTTCCATTGACCTATGTGTCTGTTTTTGCGCCAGTACCATACTGTTAGAATTACTACAGCTTTGTAATAGAACTTGAAATCTGGAATTGTGATGCCTCCAATTCTGCTTTTCTTTTTCATGGTTGCTTTGGCTATTTGGGATCTTTTGTGGTTTCATACAAGTTTTAGTATTGTTTGTTCTAGTTCTGTGAAAAAATGCTGTTGGTATTTTGATAGGGATTGCATTAAATGTATAGATTCCCTGGGTACTATAGACATTTTAACAATATTTGTTCTTCCAGCCCAGAAACATGGAATGTTTTTCTGTTTCTTTGTGTCATCTCCAATTTCTTTCATAAGTGTTTTATAGTTTTCAGAGTTCAGATCTTTTACCTCTTTGGTTATGTTTATTCCTAGGTATCTTATGGTTTTTGGCACAATTGTAAATGGTATTGATTGCATACTTTCTCTTTCTGCTGCTTCAGTATTGGTGTATAGAAATGCAATAGATTTCTGTATGTTGATTTTGTATCCTGTGACTTTACTGAATTCATTTATCAGTTCTAGCAGTTTTTTGGTAGAGTCTTTGGGTTTTCTATATAGAGTATCATGTCATCTGCAAATAGGGGAAGATTTACTTCTTCCTTTTGGATTTGGTTGCCTTTTATTTTATTTTTGTTGTTGTTGTCTGATTGCTGTGGCTAGGACTTCCAGTACTATGTTAAATAACAGTGGTGAGAGGGGACATCCTTGTATTGTTCCTAACTGTAGAGGAAAACCTCTCAGTTTTTCCCCATCAAGGATGATAGTAGTTTTGGGTTTTTCATATATGGCCTTTATGATGTTGAGGTGTGTTCCCTCTGTCCCTACTTTGTTGAGGATTTTTATAATGAATGGATGCTGTACTTTGTCAAATGTTTTCTCTGAATCTATTGAAATGATCATATGGTTCTTATCCTTTCTCTTATTAATGTGATGTATCACATTGATTGATTTGCAAATATTGAACCACCCTTGCCTATTATCCAGCAATTGCACTAGCAGGTCTTTACCCCAAGAATACAAAAATACCAATTCAAAAAGATACATGCACCCTTATGTTTATAGCAGCATTATCTATAATAGCCAAATCATGGAAATAGCCCAAGTGTCCACAGACCTGAATGGATAAAGAAGGGGTGGGATATATATATAATGGAATATTACTCAGCCACAAAAGAGAATGAAATCTTGCCATTTACAATGACATGTATAGAGCTAAAGAGTATTATGCTAGGTGAAATAAGTCAATCAGAGAAAGACAAACACCATATGATTTCACTCATATGTGGAATTTAAGAAACAAAACAAATGAGCAAAGGACATAAAAAGAGAAAGTGAGGCAAACCAAGAAACAGACTTTAAACTATAGAGAACTGATGGTTACCAGAAAGGAGATGGGGGGGGGGGGTGAAATAGGTGATTGGGATTAAGTAGTACACTTGTTGTGATGCACACCAAATACTGTATGTAAATGGTGAATCACTAGATTCTATACCTGAAACTAATATTACACTGTATGTTAACTAACTGGAATTTAACTAAAAACTTGAAAAAAAGAGAATGGGTTTTTTCAAATTATTTACTTCTTAGTTTTATAAGTACACATGTATTCTCACTGAGCTCTGATTACCTGATTCACTCTAAAATTAATTTCATACAAGAAATATGTAGTCTGTATTTCTTATGGTTATGTTTTGGGGACTGTCAAACTATCTCCAGCCTAACCTACTGAAGTAAGCTAGAACTTCAGTTTTATACAACTAAACTAACTGTGTATTGTTTTGAAAACTGATTTATAAAAGGGAACATTAACCTGTTGGCATTTACTGTTTTTGTCAGTACATTTTCCTGTTGGTCCTTTCACGCCACTTTTTACAGAATTGTTTGAATGATTTAATATAATTATGCAATTTTGTCCTTAGACAGATGACTAGGAGACTATATCTTTATAGTATTAAAATTTTTAACAACTATCCGTTGAATTATATTGTTATCATCAGACTTAATTTTTGCAAATTATCCACCAGTATGAAGCATAATTGTAATATCCTCCACAGCATGTCAAACTGCAACAAAAGTGTAGAAATGAAAAGTATATCTTAAAAGAAAGACAGAAATCAGACAGAAGCAACCAATGTAAAGGCATTACCGTCTATTTTAGTGTCAAGCGCTTTAAGGCAACAAATGATTTTATAGATTAGACCCTCAACATGACATAAACCTAAATGACACAATGATTCTGAAGAAAAAGTGAGAATCAGGGGTAGTGCAAAATTGCAGGTAGATCATTTAAAAAGTTGAGTAGAATTCTCTTTACTTTTGGTTCTTTATCTGAAGATGAAAAATTTTACCCTCATTATGATAAGTCTAGTTGAATAAAATTATTTTCTGTTGAAATTTGCTTTTGGTAGGAACACCAAAGGGATGATGGAGGTAGACATACTGCACTTTATTGAATAGGAAACAGACTTGCCTTAGAAAAAATAACTACAGCTGTAAGTATAAAACAAAATTACATTTCTTTGAGTGTAAATCAGCTCCCTAAACTTGAATGAATAATGGTCCTCCAAATGATTCCAAAAGGGAAAAGTGATCATAGTTACCTCCTGGTACAAATCTAAACATTTGGTATCTGTCATCTCTTTAATCCAATATTAATAATCAATATTCAAACTATCTCTAAAGATAATAGTAATTTATTGCAACATGACAAGTCACCTTATTACCTGTAGGTTTAAACAGCAAACAATTTAACAATTACTAAAGGTTAGGAATTCAGGAACAGCTTAGTTGGATTCTCTATCTCAAGGTATATCATAGGGTTGTGGCCAAGAAGTCAGCCAGGTCTGCAGTCATTTGAAAGCTCAGCTAGGGCTACAGGATTTGCTTCCATGATGGCTCACTCACTCCTGCCAAAAGTAAAAAATCTGTTTCTTCCTATGCAGGCCTCTCCAAAAGGCTGTCGGAGTCTTTACAACATGACAGTTGGCTTCCTCTAGAGTGAGTTTTTCCAGAAAGAGAGAAAAGACAGAAAGAAGCCTTTATGACCTACACTTGGATGTCACACACCATTACTTATGACATATTCACTCTATAGAAGTGAGTCACTAAGTCCAGTCCATAATCAAGGGCAGGGGAATTAGGTTGCACTTTTTGAGAAAGAAGTGCTGAGGATCAGTGAACATATTTTAAGACTATCATGGAAAAGAACATGATGAAATTTCACATTTTCATACAATAAATGGGTTAAGTGCTTAAGTGTAGGCACTGGGAACCAGAGGTGATAGGCTTGAGTGATTATAATGGTTGTTGAAATGCATTCTAAGAGAATGTGATAGTCTAAGCTAACTGCTGGGCTTCTTGTTTTGCTGCCTAATAGTATTAAGGAAGAACCAAAGTTGGACTGTTGTGAAAAATGAAAGAGATTATGCAGGCTGTAGAAAAAGAAAAAGATTTCACAAGACAGGAACCAAAAGAACTTTGTGATTGAAGCAGAGTTGTCCAAATGCGAGGTTTGCTGACTGATTAATAGCAGAAATCCTTTACACCAGTTCCCTTTAAATCATCTCTTATAATATCTAGGGACACCTGGGTGGCTCAGTTGGTTAAGCATTTGACTCTTGATTTTGGCTCAGGTCATGATCTCAGGGTCCTGGGATGGAGCCCCATGTCAGAGTCTGCGCTCAGTGGGGAATCTGCTTGAGATTCTCTCCCTCTCCATTTGTCCCTCCCCCTGCTCTCTCTCTCAAAAATAAATAAATAAATAAATAATAAACCCATAAATAAATAAATAAATAAATCATCTCTTAGCTGTATTTCACTAAAAAAAATTTTTGGATTAAATCTTTTTTGCATGTGTTGACTGTATATAGACTCTCGGTAAGTTCATCTGGAGGTTTCTGCCCCCACAATTAGCCCTTCATGTCTAGGTTATATTTAACACATTGATGGAGCTTATAAAAACTAATGTTCTCACAAATAATTAAGAAAACTAAACAATCAGGCAAAATCCATGAAAGGTACTTAAAATACAATTTTTCATTTGTCTTTATGTAGATATGTGCTACTTACAATTAGTAAGAATGTGAGCAAAACAAGAAGCTTAATAAGCTTTAATAAGAAGCTTGTTAAGAACTAAACAAAATATTACCAAACTTTTCTACATGATAATGCTGAATTTGTATGCCAATGTTGTGGACTGTTGTAATTCTCTGGGGGGTTGGGTGGGAGGGATGGGGTGACTGGGTGATAGACACTGGGGAGGGTATGTGCTCTGGTAAGCGCTGTGAATTGTGCAAGACTGTTGAATCTCAGATCTGTACCTCTGAAACAAATAATGCAATATATGTTAAGAAAAAAAAAAAGAAGAAGAAGAAGAAGGTAGCAGGAGGGGAAGAATGAAGGGGGGGAAATCGGAGGGGTAGACGAACCATGAGAGACGATGGACTCTGAAAAACAAACTGAGGGTTCTAGAGGGGAGGGGCATGGGAGGATGGGTTAGCCTGGTGATGGGTATTGAGGAGGGCACATTCTGCATGGAGCACTGGGTTTTATGCACAAACAATGAATCATGGAACACTACATCTAAAACTAATGATGTAATGTATGGGGATTAACATAAGAATAAAAAAATTTAAAAAAAAAAAGAATGATCATTTAAATGTTAAGTGTATTAGGATAAAAACTAGGCTATCCTAACAAGGAATCTAAAAACAGTGTGGCTGGATAAGATAATAATTCATTACACTATCACATCACAGTCCGGGCAGTCCAAGCTGGTAGAGAAGCTTTGCTTCATAAGGCCTTCTGGGAACTTGAATTCATCTTGTTACTTTGCTGTTTTAATCATACCTGAATGGAGAGGAGAAGGAATCATTGAGCCTGCTGTGCTCCAAAATGCAGCCCTTAACCCAGTCCCTGGCATCATGCTGGGAGTCCAGTTCCAGCTTCTCTATCCAGAGTCTCTATGGATTTATATTATGTCCTTTGGGAATTAAATATCACAAGCACCAAGACAGTTAGTAGATCTAAGGCAGTTGTCTCCTTGGAGTAAACAAGTTTAATTCTTATTTTCTCATGTGGGTTTCTTTTATATTTCTGGCTCCTGCAGACTTGTTTTCAGCTTTTTAAAATCAACAGTGTGCTTACCATTTCTTAAATGACTCCATTCCTTTTGCTTTTAGGATTTTCACTGTGGTTGGGAGTATAATTTTTGGCTTTGTCCAACATCTTGAGTGTAAAAAAGAGGTGTATTTATGCCATGATTCTAATTATTATCATTTTGTCCTTTTTTTTTTGCACACAAAATATAATACAGATTTTCCCCACTATCTGAAAGTATAGCATTCTTACGAAAACTGTCGTAAGCCAAAATAACATGAAGCGAAGAAGCAGTTATGGTTAATTTATATGGAAAAAATTTTGAGAATTCCTGGATCCACCCCCACCCCCCACTAAGAGAATCTCTTAAGGTTTTCCTGATACCTTAGGACGCATCTTGCTAATGGATGCACAAAATAAACTGAGATAAAAAGCACAGATGCTCAAAGACGCAGTTGAAAGATTTGGCAGCTTGATGCTGAAATGCTGAGTATAGTTCTTGGGTAAGGAGCTTGGCGGGTCCTCTCTCACTGCTCAGGGCATGTGTTGCTTCAAACAACTAGCTGCAAAACAAATGCTGAATGCTATTTTTGCCTTTTGCCATTTTTCTTAAAAGTGAAAATCCTCTTTGGATTTCTTTCAGCTACTGAAAACAAGTATAGGCATACCTCAGAGCTGTTGGGGTTCAGTTCCAGACCACTGCAATAAAACAGCTATGGCAATAAAGTGAGTCAAATGAAGTTTTTGGTTTCCTAGTGCATATAAAAGTTGTGTTTATGCTATACTGTAGTCTAGTACATGTGCAATAGCATTACGTCTAAGAAAACTATGTGCATACCTTAATTAAAGAACACTTTATTGCTAAAACATGCTAACCATTATCTGAGCTTTCAGTGAATCTTAATCTTCTTGTTGGTAGAGCTGGTCTTGCCTTGATGTTCATGGCTGCTGACTGATCAGGGTGGTGGTACCTAAAGTTTGAGGTGGCTGTGGCAATTTCTTAAAATAGGATAACAATTAAGTTTGCTACATTATTAACTCTTCCATTCCTGAATGGTTTCTCTATAGCATGTCACGTTGTTTGATAGCATTTTCACCACAGTAGAACTTTTTTTTTTTTAATTTGGAGTCAATCTTCTCAAACCCTGCAGCTGCTTTATCAACTAAGTTTATATAATATTCTAAATCTTTTGTTGTCATTTCAACAATCTTCACAGCATCTTCACTGGGAGTAGATTCCATCTCAAGAGAACACTTTCTTTGCTCATCCATAAAAGGCAACTCTTTATCTGTTCTAGTTTTCTCATGAGATTGCAGCAGTTCATTCACTTAGCATCTGCTTGAGAATCTCAAGCAGACTCCGAGCTGAGTGTGGAGCTTGATGTGGGGCTTGATTCTATGAGCCAGGGATCACCTACCTGAGCCAAAACTGAGAGTCAGACACACAAACAACTGTGCCACCCAGGCACCCTGATGTTTCTTAAATAATAAGACTTGAAGATCAAAATCACTTCTTGATCCATGGGCTACAGAATGGATATTATGTTAGCAGCCATGAAAACAACATTAAACTTCTTATACATTTCCATCAGAGCTCTTGGGTGGCCAGGTCCATTATTAAAGAACAGCAATATTTTGAAAGGAATCTTTCCTTCTGAGAAGTAAGTCTCAGCAGTGTGGTTAAAATAGTCTGTAAAACATGCTGTAAACAGATGTGTTGTCATCCAGTTTTTGTTGTTCCATTTGTACAGCACAGGCAGAGTAGATTTAAAATAATTCTAAAGGGTCCTAGGATTTTTTTTGGAGTGGTAAGTGAACATTGTTTTCAACTTAAAGTCACCAACTGCATTAGCCTCTAACAAGAGAGTTAGCTTATCTTTTGAAGCTTTGAAGCCAGGCATTGACTTCTCCTCTCTAGCTATGAAAGTCCTAGATGGAATCTTTTCCAACAAGAAGGCTGTTTTATCTACATTGAAAATCTGTTGTGTAGCCACCTTCATTAATTATCTTAGCTAGATGTTCTGCATCTAGCATCTAGCTTCTACATCAGCATTTGCTGCTTCACCTTGCACTTTTATATTATGGAGACGGCTTCTTTGCTTAAACTGCATGAACCAGGGGCACCTGGGTCACTCAGTCAGTTAAGCATCCAACTCTTGATTTTGGCTCAGGTTGTGATCTCAGGGTTGTGAGATCAAGTCTCACACTGGGCTCCGTGCTCAGTAGGGAGTCTGCTTGAGATTCTCTTCCTCCCTCTCCCTCTGCTCCTTCCCCCAATCTCTCTCTCACTCTCTCTCAAATAAATAAATCCCCCCCCAAAAAAAAAGAAAAGAAAAAAACTCACTAACCAACCTCTGCTAGCTTCCAACTTTCATTCTGCAGCCTCCTTCCCTCTCAGTCTTCATGGACCTGAAGAGAGTTAAGGCCTTGCTCTGGATTAGGCTTCATATTAAGGGAATGTTATGCTGGATTGATCTTCTATGCAAGCCAGTAAAACTTTGTATATCAGCAATAAGGCTGTTTGTCTTTCTTATCATTCATGTATTCACTGGAGTAGCATTCTTATTTTCTTCAAAAACTTTTTTATTCTTTTTTTTTTTTTTTGCATTCATTCCTTGGCTGTTTGGTGCAAGAGACCTAGCTTTTGGCCTATCTCCACTTTTGACATGCCTTCCTCAGCAAGCTTAATCATTTCTAGCCTGAGAGATGTGCAACTCTTTCTTTCACTTGAATCATTATATGCCATTGTAGGGTTGTTAATTGACCTAATTTCAATATTGTGTCTCAGGGAATAGAGAGGTCTGAAGAGAGAGAGACAGGAGAACAGCCCATCAATGGGGCAGTCAGAACACATATCATTTATTGATTAAGTTCCCTGTCTCTTATGGGTGCAATTCCTGATGCCCAGAAATAATTAGAATAGTAACTTCAAAAATCACTTATCACAGATCACCATAACAGATATAATGATGAAAAAGCTTGAAATATTATAAGAATTACCAAAATGTGACAGAAGCTGAAGTGAATAATTGCTGTCGGAAAAAATGGTACTGATAGACTTGTTCAATGCCATGTTACCTCATACCTTCAATTATAAAAAATGCAATATCTGTGATACACAATAGAGGAAAGCACAATAAAGTGTGGTACTAATGTAGGTCTTTTGTAAAGGTAGAGTGTGTAATGTAAACTTTTGAAAACCAGGGGATACCTATATAAATGGTATAATCAGTATTAAATTGTGGTCTCTATCACATTGTTAAATATAAAGTTGATTAATTAGGAGTTAGGAGGTAAAATATTATTTTAAAAATTATGGTACAATCATTGGGTAAGTTATAATGCAGGCATGAAACATCAGGGTTTTTTTTTTGAAACATCAGATTTTCAAAGAATATTAATGACTTAGAAAATGTTCATAATATAATATTAAGGATAAGAAAAGTCAAAATAGGGGCACTTGGGAGGCTCAGTTGGTTAGGCATCTGCCTTCAGCTCAGGTCGTGGTCCCGGGGTCCTGGGATCGAGCCCTGCATTGGGCTCCCTGCTCAGCAGGAGACCTGCTTCTCCCTCTCCCGCTCCCCCTGCTTGTGTTCCCTCTCTCGCTGTCTCTCCTCTGTCAAATAAATAAATAAAATCTTAAAAAAAAAAAGTCAAAATATAGTATAACCATATGAAAGTTGGTATACATATGTATTATATATAGGATATATGTAAATTTAAAAACATTAATCTTTTTTCCTTTGGGAAATGAGATATGAGAGGTTTCTTTTTTCCCATTTTTATTGTATAATGCATGTGTATGGCCATTATAATGAAACAACTAATTGGAAAAAATATACTGGCTATTTTTAGTTGGGTGCATGTAGAAAATGCTTCAATTCACATGTAACAATATAATAATCCAGGATCCATAGTTTTCTCTAAGAACTGGGATTTTTTTCCACCTGGTTGTACAAAGAAAGTAGTACATAGATAATGCTAATAATTTAAATAAGTAATCAAACAAATAAAACCCCAAATAAATGCATAAGTTTTACAAAGAGCCAGATTCTTTATAAAACCTAGCAAAATTAACCATTTCCTAACAAACCAACCTTCTGTCTTCTCTTATATATGGCTTTGTTCATGTCTATTTAATTCATAGTTTTGATAGTCACCCTCAACATTCTGGTTAATCTTATGTAATAGCTTCTTTCCTAGTATTTAATGAATGAATTAATTTGCTTATTGATTTATTTTAGTATCCAGAACTCTCTTCAGTGTGTTTCTCTGTGTGTTTTTTCTATGTTGGTATCTGTAGCACAAGGAGCATGTGTAAAAGCAAACTCAGGATGCCCCTGAGTTGCTTGGACAATCCAGCACCTGGGAGGTGGGGGAATTTTTCAACCTCTTCCTCCTAGCTTTTCCTGTAGAAATCTTTGGGAAGTTGGAAGTATTTTGATATATGTATAGGGATATCTTAAGGGGAGAATTGGAAGTCCTTAAGATTCATGTTCAGTTGAAATTGAAATTGTTAGCTTCAGGTATGCTTGTCTTCCCTTTCTCAAAGACAGAATACATATAGTCTATTTCCCTCTATGGATGCCAAGGTGTGGGTGTGGCTCACACTTCACCTGCTGAACAACTAATAGAAAATGCGGGAGAAAGGCAGTCTGGCCTCCTCCTCTTGCTTCCCTCCCCTCTCAGAAGTTGAAGCTACTGGTCATCTGAATTTTCTGATCAGCTATTAATTTATTCCATTCCACTTCAAACTTTTTGAACATGAAACTCCAACTATGCTTATCAAAGCAAAAACACCAGCTGGATAGTATTCTGTCAGGATTTTCTTCAGAAGTTTGTTGTAAATGAAAGAGCTGAGGCCAAAAAAAAAAAAAAAAAAAAAAAGCCTTATGAAAACTGGGCAATCCTTGGGTAAAAATCCCATTAAATAAGGAGTTTATTGGTTTCAAAATTAGTTTACATTAAAAGTACCTTTTTTTTCATTTTTCAAGTGTTTTCTTTACATATGTTTTTATTAAGAAGAGCAAGGGTTTGAGAGGTATTGCTGACCATTATATAAGTGGTCTTAATTCTGTTTGCTTTCTTTAAAAGCTATCTAATAAGGAAGCTGAGTTTAAAAGCCATCTAAGAAGGAAGTTGAATTTACTGAGAATGTGATTTTTGTTCAAAAACTTTGAGGTGATTCATTCATTAATTCAACTGGTATTTATTGAATGCTGGGTCGTCTGGGGGGACTTGGTGTAGGAAAGTGAAGGAAACAAACAAAATACCTCTTCCCTCATGAAGTTAATGGTATTAGGCAGGTGCATATCCACTGTCAGCTACTTGTAGTTCTTTGGGCTCACACAGTACATACTGCTTAATGATCATATGATTTTTCATATTATTAATATTTTATCTGTATCCCTCCCACACAAATGCACACTAGGGTGCATATCAAATGAAGTCAAGGATAAAGATTATTTTTGGTGTATCCTTATTTTCTGAGGCAAGATTGTGGCTAGTATATGGTAAATAACTAATTCGTGTTTGTTGAGAATTGAAGGATTACGAATAAGAAACTTCATGGGAAAGATAATCATTCCTACTTAAACTAAGTTTTTCACAATATTTGCCCTCTACATTTCTTTTTGAGCTTCAGTTTGTTTCAGGTTGAAAAGACCAAATGAGAGTGGCAACAATGTTCAATGCCAAGAGAACCACGGCCAGAGCATTAGCAGAACGGAGACAGACGTAATGGATACCGGCCTTGAGGAAGCAGAAGCACACAGATGAATTCCGTGTGATGAGAATCTACAGAGCGCAGAGACAGAGACATGCACTGCATTAAAGCTGTGAGAAGTGAGAAACCAGGAACAACCTTTGGAAAAAAACAAAACAAAACACAGCCCTTTACAGCACTTCTGTGATAACTTTGGTCTTGATTTACATTAAACCTTGAATGCTGTATCTTTTAAAGGAGTTGATTACAATTTGGTCTCTTGACATCTATTCCTAACTGAAATTCCTAAAGAAGCATTCTTTCTATGCAGGTTATAAAGTTTAATGTCCTGACTTGGGTTTTGTTTATAGTTAGCTTCAGAAATTTATCCTGGAAAGCATTAAGTAGTAGAAGAACTTAGACAGTAACTCATTAAGTCTGTATTTTCCAATAGTTTCTTCTAAGGCCAAAAGAAAGATAAAGTATATTCAGGATGATGTTTACTAATTAAATTCTTAAAATATACATTTTTCTCTCTTCTACTCCTTTCATTGTAACAGTTATATTTCTTGTGGTGGCTAATGTTATGAATAGAATTTATGCTTTATTTCCTTAAGTTATAGTTTTTTATTTATTAATTTAATTTGACTTTTTAAGAAATTACTCTCTATCTCTTGAACAGGTAAATTTTCTGCATACTAGCAATAAAAAACAATCTAGAATTATGTACATAATGTACCAGCAATTTTTCTTTACACACAAATGTTAAATATTAAACACAACTTATTTTTAAGAACCTCAAATCGAAAGTACTATTGAATTCCTATGATAAAAGGAAAAACTGGTTTAATTCTATATTTCTATTAAATAAGAGAAAAGGAAGAAGAATATAGATATAATGCGGAAAGGAAAGGCCCTAAATGCACATAGAAAACCAAACAAACAAGCAAATAAATAGAACACTTAATAACTAGAAATTAAGATTAATATAAGAAAATATATATAAAGTTAAACAAGGAAAAAAATTTTAAAAAAGGAAAGAAATGTCTTATTACAATTATTGATGGCTTCTATCATTATCAATATTCAGCAATTTCTCACCTGAAGCCATGCTACTTGACTCTGGAGATCATTCTGTCCATTGTTAAAATTGTAAATTTCATTGGTTAATGTAAAATCATTCACTTACATCTCAAAATACTTTTTCTCTCTTTGTCAATTCCTATTCTTTCACCAGTCCTATCAAGTTATTTTTCCTTAATTACTTTGCTTTTCTGCTCACCCTGCATAATTTCTGGGTAACATTATCCCCATCTTCCATTACAATCAATCCAGGAACAATTCTAATATATAAGTCTGCAGTTCTGACATCACAAAAGTGGTTCTTACTAGACTTCATCATCTGCATGCCACAAACATGCCCAGTTTAACTCCCACACACATTCTTACAGCTACTGATGGTAGTTCAGGTACCCACCTTTCTTTCTGTAGAATCCCTCCTTATGACTCTCCTGACTCTAATATTTTTCCAATTAAAAACATTTTTAACCCACTGTTCTGAATCCAATCCTTCAACCATTTTCAACCTTTCTACATGTCTCCATTACTTCTAGAATAAATTCAGACTTTCTTAACATAGCATAGAAAGGCTCCCTGAAAAAGAGTTGAATTTTTTTCCAGCCTCACTTCCTTTCATTGCTCTTACTAATTTTCTTTTTTATCCTCTAACCTTATCAAACGAGTTACAATTCTCTGAAAAAGAAAAAAAAAAGTAATGTTCTTTCACATAATGAAGACATTTACCTCTTTAGAAGTTCCACATGGTAGTTTCTGTAACCACTGATGTTCAACGGTTCGTCATTTTAAAGATCGTACATTAATTACATCCTGCACTTTGAACCTACTTAATGATTCAGATGCTAATAAAAGAGCACACTTAGAAAGTAAGCAAGTGTATCAGGGGAATTAAGTGAATTTGTATGTCTCTGTTAGCATGAATTAGTGAAATTATTTATTTCCTTTTTTTGGAAACTGCAGAGAACACAAATCATGACCTCTCTTTTAATGCAGATTCTGGTTCAGGTCATTAATATTTTAGAACATATGGTAAAAGAGAACACTTTGTATTTCACTAAAAAAAATCTCTAGCTACTTGCAAAATTTTAATTTTAAGGTATTATATACTATTTCATAAACGTTTACATATAAAATATGTGGAATAGCAATTCAACCCTAAAGAGATCAGTGTGTATCCATTGCTTTCCTAACTGGCATTCATCAAAAAATAAAATAGTGATTCTTTAGAAAAACATACTTTAGTTTATAACTTGACCAAATGTAATCCTAAGAATTTATCAATGAAATTAAATAAAAATGCAAAGAATTGTTCATGAAAGCTTGACTTTTTTCATCTCTTGAATGTATTTTAAATAATATAAGGCATTTCTCTTTCATATGTAAATGAAAATACCATGAACTGTCTAAAGAAAGAATTGCAGAGTACAATTAGGTAAAAAGTATAGTCTAGTCACATACAGTGAATACCTTGATAAAATGTTTCTTTCTTCATAATCTGTTTTATGCGGTTTTTATTTCCTTCAAGTATGAATGTCCTATAGTTTTTTCTATCTTCTTAAACAATATTTCACATTTAACTTGTCATTTAACTGAGCTTAAGGGCCTTGATTCTCTTCTCTTGTATTAATACCTAAGAGGAAACAAATTTATTTACTATTGTTCCCTGGAGAAGGCAAAAAGAGACTTGGTTTTACTTATAATATCCAAACATCCCCTAACTCATGGCAGCTCTTTATTTTTCCTTTTTCATTTTTTTTCCAATCCAAGTCCCAAGACCACTGACACTAGCAAAATAAATTTTGTTACACGTACCAAGACTTTCAGAAGTTACCTACTTGAATATTGCGAATTAAAGGTTGAAAGCACAGTAGCCATAATTAGAGATCTCTGAGGAGAGCTCTAGTTTCTAATGTTAATCCAAAATTTGCGCTAAATCACAACATAGAATAGTCTCAGATGAAGGGCGCCTGGGTGGCTCAGTCGTTAAGCGTCTGCCTTCGGCTCAGGTCATGATCTCAGAGTCCTGGGATCGAGTCCCACATCGGGCTCCCTGCTCGGCGGGAGGCCTGCTTCTCCCTCTCCCACCCCTCCTGCTTATATTCCATCTCTCACTGTGTCTCTCTCTGTCAAATAAATAAAATCTTTGAAAAAAAAAAAAAAAAAAGAATAGTCTCAGATGTGAGCAATTATCTTGCATTTAAATAAATCTCTGACCTGTAGAATTTAGCTGACCCAGAATATGAAGATTGCATTTACACTCAAGCTAATAAAAATTTTTGAATAAAGCATTACACATGTCTGTCTTAAGAGCTGACAAAAATTTCTGGAAATAATGTGAATTTATTAATGATTAAAAACACTAAAATATTTGAATGTTGAGCATTATCTTAAAAAATAGAAAAATATTAGCATTACTTATGTAATACTGTATAAGGAAGGCCCTAATTTTTCATTATATCAGGCATTTGGAAGATACAGAAAAGGTGAAAGTCATCATAAAGGCTTATGTATCGAGATATGTATTTGATATTGGTAATTTTCTGCAGCAAATATATATGGTTTTTTTTTTAATTAGCTTTTTTTTAAACCAAATTGTAGAAAAGAGGAAAGTGGCAGCATAAAATATGTTTAAGAATAAAATAAAGTTTGGGGCACCTGGGGACTCAGTCAGTAAGTGTTTGCCTTCAGCTCAGGTCATGATCCCGGGGTCCTGGGATAGAGCCCCACGTTGGCCTCCCTGCTCAGCGGGAAGCCTGCTTCTCCTTCTCTGACTTCCCCTTGCTTGTGTTCCCTCTCTTGCTGTGTCTCTCTCTGTCAAATAAATAAATAAAATTAAAAAAAATGAATCAAATAAAGTTTATAATATTTATTTGAAATATTTCGTACATTTTAGAAGTTAATCCCAGTTTCCTTTTTTTTTCCAATTTCTTTTTTTATGTTATGGAGATATAGGACTATAAAAAAAGTAAGATATATTGAATGTTAAATTCATTTTTATACGTTAATTATAAACACAAATAATATTGAGTTATTATTAAGGTTTTTGAAAAATAATTTTATGAAAGTCTTATAAAAATAGAAATATTAGATTACAGATGAAATGGGGCTTTTCCAGAATTACAATATTAAGAATAATGAAAAATTTGTTAAAGTTAAAATTTCTTTCTTTAAGCTGATTCTTATGTCATATGATGTGACCATATTGGTAGATAACATTTCTCTCTTCCTTGGCACAACAAGAACTTCACGCCCCAGAATAGAAATCAGCCACTTCTCCAAGTAGCCTTGGTTTCTTTTATGTAAAAAATAATACTTAGAAGCTAAGTTCTGGCCATTGTGTGTACTTGCTCTTTGCTAATTCAGTACAAAGAGAAAAGTTACAATAACACACACACACACATTTGTCATCAAAGATTTGGAGAATGAAAATGAGATGATGGATGGAATTTAAGTTGTAAATTTTTATCAGCATTTTCCAGTGTGACTGCTATTTAAAAATTTATGAAGTAAAGACACATTTTGCATCCACATTTAAATATCAATAAACCTAAAAAATGCTGTAAATCATTTTTTGACTTACATTGTACTTCATAAACAACTCACAATCACCTTTCAGGATTTATATCAGTCAAGTTCAAAAGTGAAATACAATCTATTATCCAAATGGGACCCATGTATAACCTAAAGGGTTTAAAAAAAATTCTGATTAATAGCTAACCTTGAATTCACAGTTCAATATTTATTGCTTATGCTTGCACCAGTTCCTAGAATTTAGGCACCAAATGAGTAATATATGATAAACTGAAAACTTCTAAAGAAATTTGTAATCATAGCAGAGTTTCAAGCACATATATACACCACACACTGGACAAAGGATTTGCATATATCATCTTATTTAATACTCTAATGAATTCCAGCTGCTAAGTATTTTTCCATTTTACAGGTGAAGAAACAGAAGTATTCAGTAGATCAGAACCTATTGAGAATTTAATTCAAAAGACCTGGAAGAGTTGCCAGGTCATATAAAATTTTAATTAGCTCCATAAACACTTTTTATTTATATCAAAGTTTGAGATCAACTGACTTTGAAAGTCATGTTGTTTGAAGATGGCATCTGGTGCAAACCTACACAGTTAAATATCATAATATATTGCAAGGAATAAACAGGATTATTAAGAAATTAAACTTTTATAGCAATGGAAAAAATTTTAATTGATTTCTCTTCAAATATAAAACCAAGCATTTATAAAATTTGAAAGTGAAACAGTTGAGTCTTTTTCATACTATATATTACAGAGAAACAAAAGTAGGCTCTGGCAACAGGAAACCAGAGTTCAAGGTCTAATTGAGCTCTCTGATCCTTGTGGATATTTTTCATTTATTTACCCAAGACTTGTTGAGTTTGTACAATGCTCCAGGCATAGCTCTGCACACAGGAAGTAAACAATGTATAAGATGGGCAATGACCTAAATTTAAGGAACTTACATTTTAATAGACAAGTGATAATGCATAAATAAATGCAAGAGAAGACATTTTTAGAGAGAGGTAAGTGTTATGAAGGACATAAATAAGGAGACAGAATAAAGAATAAGTAAATAGTGGTCACTCAGTTTCAAAGGTAGCAGATGAGATGGAAAAGGGTGGACAGATCAGGGCTACGTATTTGATTTGATATAGTTGATGTAGAAAAAGAAAATCTAGGATCATTCTTTGTCATGTGGGTTTGGAGGAATATAACACCATTTTATTTACTGAAATAGAAAAAACTGGGAGGAGTTCTGATTTGGATATTTGTAACTTGAAGATGCCCATTAAACATTCAGATGAGTTACCAAGAAGGCAGTTGGCAGTAAATTTAGAGTTCAGACTCACTGAAAGTCCGAAAGTGTAAATCTTCAGCCAACATAGAAATATAAATTGTAAACTCAATTCATGGACTTCCTGTTACCATGATACAGAGAATTCTCATTTTGATGCATTCTTGTTAGATAAATAGGAAGAGAGAAAACAACAAATAAATACATGTTGATGAGCCCTGTAGGGATGGAAAACTCTCCATTTTTCCTTTCTAGTTTCTTTGGCTGGTTTAATAATTAAGTTGACATAAGACAGATTAACTGGAGAAAAACATTTTTTTACATACAGGAGCCCCATAAACATATGAATCTCCCTGGCAGTCAGGAGAGGGGGGTTTATATATCATCTTGAGCTAAGGAAAAGGGGGTAGAGCTTTGGAGCTTTAAAGAGGAGGAAGGCAATTCACAGGAAATAGAGAAGAACAAATGTTTGTTAAACAAATGCCATGTCTTGCAGATGAGTCTTTGGTATATAAAAAGTTATCTCTGGTAGTAATAATTCTCTTTCTGATATAGGCCCTCTTTCTCAATTCTTTAAAGCAAGTAAGAGGAGGTATAAAGCTCTTTCCAAGTCCACTGAGCCCTGATTGTCCTCAGCTCAAAACAAACTGGCAAGAGGCTAGGGGAATATTTACATCTCAAAGAGGGAGAGAAAGAATTTATTGTTCCAAGTTTTCTTAAATAAGTAAGAAAAAAAAGAGGCTAGGAGTCTAAAGTCTGGAAGAAACTTCTTGAAAGTTTTGTCAAACAGAGGGGAAGGTTAAAGCCATGTTGGTAAATTCAAAGGGAATAATCTTAACAACAATAGACTGAAAAATAGTGCAGACCAATTACAGTCAAGAATTTGCCACTAAGGGTACCACTAAGTATCGTTGGCAAAAGAACTACCTCGAAATCAACTACAGGAAAAGGGTACATCTTAAAGGAAGAGATGGGAAGTAGGGAGCAGCAATGAGCAAAGACCTTGGTAGCCACATGGATAAATCCTTTCCTTTTTTAAGATTTTATTTATTTATTTGACAGAGAGAGAGAGCATAAGCAGGGGGAGTGGCAGGCAGAAGGAGAAGGAGAAGCAGGCTCCCCGCTGAGCAGGGAGCTCGACATGGGGCTTGATCCCAGGACCCTGGAATCATGACCTGAGCCGAAGGCAGATGCTTAACCGACTGAGCCACCCAGGTGTCCCCACCCACATGGAAAAACCTAACTAAGAATACCCTTAGAAAGCAAAAGAAATAATTCCTAGTTTGCAAGCAGTTTGAAAATGATCTTTAATTAATATATCTAAAAACTAATATCAAATATGTGAGGGGGTAACAACACAGTTTAAGTATTATGTTCTTTTATTTTTCTCATGGAGGAGTAGCTTTATAAATATAAGATGCATATTACATAGATTAGAAATAAATGTTTACCATCCAAATTAGCAAAGAAAGAAAAATACAGTAACAAAATCTTGATCATTTCAATAGAAAGTGTCAAAGAGTAAAATAACAGCAAAGAAAAAGAACAGGAAATAGAAAAATTATGCGTTTTAAAACACCTTTTGTATAGTGTTTATTATAAGGCACATCTGATGAATCAGAACAATACATACACTAATTTAAGTATAGTGATTTTCCTCCAAAGAAAGGGGTATAATATAACCGTGTGTTTCTGATATGAATCATATCTGATACAAAAATGCACAAAAATCTGGAAGGTAGGTACATGAGCCTCCTTTAGAATATGCTATTTTTAAATCTTTTTAAGTATCTCATTTTTATAGTCATTAAAAGATCAAATGGGAGATAACTAAGGTATTGTAAAAGAGGAGTAGGCAATTTTTTGGAGAAACGTTTCTGTGAAAAATGTTGGAGAGTTGGGGAGTCAGCTGTAAAACTTTGTAGAATCAGGAGAGATTCTGGACCTGCCCTGCTCAAAAGAACTTTCTGCAATGATGGAAATATGTTATAAGCTACAACACACTTCAGAACTGAACTGTTTAACATAGCAGACCCTAGCTGCACGTGGCTTCTAAGTATTCATAATGTGGTTAGTGTGACTGAGGAATTGAATTTTTTATTGTATTTATGTTAAATAGCTGCATGTGGCTAGTGTCTGCCTTGTTGGACAGTGCAGTTCTGGAGCAGGTCTGTATAATGAAGACAATGATCTAAGGTGACAATGAGGTGTAAGAGAAAGAAGAGCTACCAGAAAGTGTGAAGTCCTTGAGAAGGCAATGTGTAAGAGCCTCAGGTGGCAAGGTAAAAGACTGGATTTGAGAAGACCTATGTATTCCTTTGTAACAACAATGAAGATGGATTAATTATGCAAATCAACAACATCTTATTAAGCACCTACAGGCCAGGCTGGGGTCTCAGTGATAAGTTACCTACACATGTGAAGTTTACATCTATGGAGAAGAAAGGTAAACAGATAAAACGAATTCATAAGAAATAGTGTCTATGAAGAGGTCATTCTTAGGATGGCCAGTAATATCTTCTCTGAGGTAGAGATGAGAAGAAAAGCTTGAGTGACACCAAGGAAATAGCTGAGCTAATGTATGAGTGAAGACCATTGAGCGTGGGGAGGGGACATTGAGAGCCGTGAAACTTGCAAGCCCTGGGGACAGAACACAAACGGATAGATCTGAGACAAGCGGAAGGATTATGTGGGCTCCATTATTCAAGCAATGAGCAAGGTGATGAGGCTGGGCAGGTGGACTAGAGCGAGACCTTCGAGGGCATTTGTGGGCTTGCATGCCACGAAGCAATGAGAAGCTATTTATGACTTTTCAATAAAAAAGTGACATGGTTGTTTTTCAGTACTTATTTTTGACAATTTTTTATGGAGAAAATACTGTATGTTCTGATTTAAGATATGTTTCAGAAATAATTTTGTAACTTGCTGATGGGCAGATTTTAGAAGGGCAAGAGTAAAAGAAGGCAGAACAGTTCATTCACTCAGAAAATATTTATTGAGCAGTGGCTATGAGCCAGGCACTATTTTAGATGTTGGGAATGCATCAGACAGACAGGATAATATTCTAACACCTATTTTCTATTTTTTATTTTATCTCCAAATTGAAAGCTATAAATGCATGGGTTAAACTTAATTTCAAAGAGCAAATAACAGCACCAATTACATGTGAGATTAATGTGAAGGTAGAAGAAGGAGAAGGAAAAGGAAAAGGAGAAAAAAGGAAGAGGAAAAAGAAGGGGAAGTCTAAAACAAAAAGAATAATTCCAAAAACCAGCTGAGAATACCTGGTGCTTCCTTTGGGTTTTGTGCTGTTGTTATTGCTTATACATATGCATTCAGCATTGGAACAATCAGATATATCTAGTATGTTCTGGTGTTTTGTCTTAAGTTCACTAACAAATGCCATGATGCAATTTTTCCTAGCCTTTCTCCCATCTCACTTCCTCTATTCATTCTTATTTGTATCATCTTTTCATATCCTGAATACAGCTCTTGGCAACTTTTTGACACCACTCCAACCAGGGGGGTGTTTAATTTTTATTGACCCACTCCCTGGAAAGCATCTATGAATAGCTACAGGAGCCATGATAGTTGCCTTAAAATTTCTGAATCATCTTGCCCTTCTTTAAAAGGGAAAATATTCCTCATAATACTAAAGAAATCATAAAAATACTAACTAGTAGAAATATGCGTTTCTATGAAGTTTAATACAGAATTAAATGTGAATTCAAAAAATTAGTCCCTTACATTTAAATCTCATTTACTTATGCCAGTGTTATCAAAGCAGTCTTTTCAGTACACGTTTTGCACCTGCAGGTTTTGTTTTCTTATACTTGAGAAGGATTTTCCTAAAGTCCCATATTAAGAATGAGCATTTCTGTGGGCACCTGTGTGGCTCAGTCAGTTAAGCATCAGATTCTTGGTTTTGGCTCACGATCTCAGGGTTGTGAGATGGAGCCCTGTGTCCCCTGGCTGCACACTCAGCGGGGAGTCTGCTGAAGATCCTCCTCCCCACGCTTGCATGCGTGCTCTCTCTCTAAAATAAATAAATAAACTTTAAAAAAAGATTAAAAAAAAAAAGAAGAAGGAACATTTCTGGTCTTGGAGTACTGTCTCTACAGGGTTGAAATAGACACCACAGAGCTCAAGAGAGTTCCTCTGCTGTCAATCTCTATCTTTAGCCTAAGAGTTGTGTGCATTTTCTGGGCCCCTTACATAAAATTTTAAGAGATTTCAGTATAATAACGGGGGAAGAGAATGCAGAATGTGGCATACATGTAATTAAAATAAGTTGATAAAAGTGATCCTTTTTCACATAAATTTTAAAATGTCAACAGTTACAATTTATATTTTCATAATATCTGCTTCTTCAGTTTCCTTTTCTAATTTAGAAGCGACAACATCCTTTGTAAGGTCAAACCCCATTTGAAAAAAACCCAAAACATTATTTTTCCAGGTTATTTTCTCATATGTTTGATTTATTCTGATTTAAATATATAACTAAGTCAGTTATTCTACACTATAAGACAGGGGAAATGTACACATGATCTTAATCAGAACTGGGCTTAATTATAACCGGTTTCTAAAGGCATATTAAGGAATTGTTGATTAATATGGAATATACTCTTTAATAATTAAGCTTGGTCTGCTTTAAAATATCAGTGCATTGGATCCAGGTTGATAGCCATAAATGAATTAATTGTTCCTTTTTAGAAGTGAGTCACTGGTCTATTTGAATTAGGATATTTCTCAAGTGCACTCTAGTGACCTTAAATCCTCACTGAAAAATATGAGCAATTTAATCATTTGTAAGAGAAAGTCCATTACAATGCCAGGATGGAAGCCACAAAGAACTTTATGTGAGGATAATGCGTGTCTTAAATTGAACATGAACATCCTGAAAGTAAGTACAGTCAACGGAGCCATTATGTAATGTTCTCAGTTGAAATGATAATCAGTTCTCCATTTACATTCTCTAACAGCTAGCATAAAATATGCACAGTATTTACCAGTGGTTTTAATTGGTCCCAAGAAGTCTCTTGGTATTCTGCCTCCATCTGGATCACATGCTTTTAAGAAGCTACCTTCCTTAGTTTATTATAACATCATCAGTTAATATATGTATAGATAGGAGAAACATCATACTCATAATTTTATGGTATATTAAAACAATAAGTAAACTAATCATTTTATTCTCTCCAAAGAACTGAAGCAGAGCTTAGTTAACATCATTTTTTTTAGGCACCTTGTACACTTTCCATAAAACGTAAGTTTAGTTTTATGTAAATAATTTGGACTAGTTGCCTAAGTGAAGAGGTACGTTTGAGACAAACCCCAAATAATAAGTTTACTTGGGATAGCAGAAGAATTGCAATCCAGGACAAGCTACTGGTGAGTCCATTGAGGGCTTGAGGTAGGTTGTATTTATGGGCAGAGAATGTGAAGAAAAAAGAGTTTAGATAGAGTCAGTTAAAATAAAAAACAAATAGAGACCAACCTTGAAAATCTCCTGAGTAGACACAATCAATCTAGTCACGCAAACAAAACTCACTTCAGCGCACTTTGTGGGACCAATCTACCTTGGGTCGTCTTGACCGTTTTTGCCTCTGACAAAACTTCCCAAGGTTGATATGAAACAACCCCTGATCAATCTCCCATCATTCAAGAAAACTCTAGGGGTGCCTGGGTGGCTCACTCAGTTCAGCATTGGACTCCTGGTTTTGGCTCAGGTCATGATTTCCCAGTTGTGAGATCGAGCCCTGTATGGGGCTCTGTGCTCAGTGCAGAGTCTGCTTCAGATTCTCTCTCCCTCTTCCTCCCGCACTCTCTCTCTCTCTAAAACAAACAAACAAACAAACAAATAACTTTAAAAAGAAAAGTCCAGCATTATCAGTTTTCTGTAAATCAGGCATTTATGGAAAATCAGTCCCTTAGACCTTAAATTTTGTCTTCCTGAGGGCAAATGCATGAGATTCTCCATTTTATATCCTCTGGTTCTATTTTAGATTGAAATTCTTCCACAAACTTTATCCTATCAGTCACCGAGAAGATAATCTGTTTTTCCTAACTAGATATTTTCTATCCAACATTTGATAAAGGTGAGGGTTTTTGTCTATTTAGTTCACAGCCTTATGTCAGTGCCCATAAAGTACCTAGAGATACTAGACTCTTGCTAAATATTTACTCATTTAATTAGAAAGGTCCAATCTAGCCTAAATATTAAAATAATATCAGAATAACAATTTGTCATATCAAAAATTAAGAATTTGTCCCCATGCACATATACAAACATACAAGTTGTAGAAATTGATATTTTATCTAGAAATTGATGTGTCTAGAAACTGGGCATTTTTATTTAACAACGGTAGATTTACTTCTAATTTTCGACTAGTTTTCTGATTAGATATAAAAACATAATAGAAAGCTAAACTATATGTCTTTTTCAGCTATCTTCAATATATTTCCAAAAATGAACAAAAACAAAGTTACAGCAATTTTTTTTCAGGCTTACTTAAAAACTATCTCAACTGATAATTGTTGACATTGCTTTAAAAATATGTAAACGGGTCAAACTCAGTTTTTGGTTTTGCTCAAAATTTTGTTTCCCATTCTCAATTTACTCATGATTACCTCTTTTATAGGACTATTCTTTATCTTTTCCATTTTCTGTTGAAGTAGTCATTTTTATACTTTGTGGAAACATTTACCTCCTAATTTGTAAGGAAGATCAAGGCCAAAGAAATCTTAGGGCTATCAGTTTTATTCTTCTCTAAAATGTTTATGGATCTATGTGTTCTTTCTTCCTTTTATAGCTCAGATAAAAATACATCCTTGATATTTGACTAAATAAAGATAATATACAAGCATACCTCATTTTATTGTGCTTCACAGATACTGTGTTTTTTTACAAATTGAAGATGCGTGGCAACTCTATATTGTGCAAGTCTATTGGCACCATTTTCCAAACAACATTTGCTCTCTGAGTCTGTACCACATTTTGGTAATTCTCATGATATTTCAAACTTTTTCATTATTATTCTATTTGAATTGCTGCAGCTCATGATAAAATTTAATGGGTAAAGAGTTGCTTTTTATAGATGAGCAAAGAAAGTGGTTTCTTGAGAGGTAATGTACTCCTGGTGAAGATGCTATGAAGATTGTTGAAATGACAACAAAGGATTTAGAATTATTACATGAACTGATCTGATAAAGCAGTGGCAGGGTCTGAGAGGATTGACTCTAGTTTTGAAAGAAGTTCTGTGGGTAAACTTCTATCAAACAACATTGCATGCTACAGAGAAATAGTTTGCGAAAGGAAGAGTCAATGGATATAGCAAACTTCATTGTCTTATTTTAAGAAGTTGCCACAGTCACCCCAAACTTTAGCACCACCCTGAGCTGTCGACCGTCATCAACATAGAGGCAAGACCCCCCACCAGCAAAAAGATTAAGACTTGCTGAAAGCTCAGAAGATGGTTAGCAGTTTTTAGCAATAAAGTATTTTTTAAATCAAGGTATGTGCATTTCTTTAGACATAAAGCTATTGCATACTTAATAGACTACAGTACCATATAAATATAACTTTATATATACTGGGAAACAAAGAAATTCATTTGACTCCCTTTATCTTGATACTTGCTTGATTGTGATTGTCTGGAACCAAACCTGCAATATCTTTAAGTATGCCTGTAATGATATCTAGATCATAGGGATTCAGTGAAGAAATAAACACACAGACTTCCATCAAGTTTTACTTTTAGATTCATAAGCTGTTCACAGTTTTCACAATCAAGACTAAGTGAGCATTTATGGCCCCATTTGCCCAGTGAGACATAGCTTACATCTCTTGTTTTGGAGTCCTGTCTAGTGATCACACCTTATCATTCTCAAAACTGTTCCAATTGGAATGGCAAGTCAACAAACGGAAGCTTTATGCTAACCGAAATTGCTTTTTGTGCACAGTGTATGCACGTATTGTTTTATCTTTTCCTAAATGAATAACTAGTTGTCTCTGCACAAAGTCTATAATTTTCTCACTTACTTTGCAATATCACCTGTGTCATGTATCTACTTTTTATGCTTAAGTCTCTGGGCTGTTTTCTGTTGTAATAGACCTACTGTTTATTTTGCACTAATGTTATACTTTTTAAATTACAACAGCCTTACTCGAGATCTGCAATAAAATAAATTCTCCCACCCAATTTTTTGAACACAAAATATTCTTGGCCATTACAAGACTTTTGTTTTCCCCTGTAGGTTTTAGAATTAACTTGGCAAGTTTCACCAGGTTGAGTGTTAAGTGAAATTTTATATTAAAAATTAATTTGGGGATAATTTAAGTATTTTCTCCTCCCCATGAACATATTAATTTCAATTGCTATAGTCTTTATAATATATATATATAAACAATTATAATTCTCTTCTGAGTAGTCTTACATACTTTAGTTAGATGTATTGGATATATTGTAGTTTTGGTTGCTATTACAAATGGTCTCTTTAAAATTTTTATTTTCTAATTGCTTCTGGTATATGAAAATGTAATTGACTTTTAGGTATTGATTTAATATGGAGAAAAATTAATAAACTCATTGATTTTAACATTTTATGTGTAGTTTACATTGAAATATTTAAGTAGAGAATTTAATTATCTATGAATAATGACAATTTTGCTTCCTCCTTTCTAACCCTCACACCTTTATTTCTTTTGAATAAGGCCAACAGTATATCACTGAATGTAAGCATTTTGTTCCTATTTTAAAGGGAATTCTTCTAGTGTTTCAACATTACGAATTAGATTGTCTAGAATTTGGTGTATATATTTTATCCATTCCAGAAGTCCTCCTTTATTCTTGCTTTGATAAATTTTGGCTTTTAGTGCTAGAAAGTATACTAGATTAAAAATCAAAGTATGTTTATTATTGTTCATAGTGAATTGTTGCTATAAGTTCTTTTTAATATGTTGAAAATTGGAGTTTATGTGGCTTTGCTTATGGAAATGCTTTGAAGCCTGTATTGTGGGTGTCTTTCACCAAAGTGGTTTTGTCTTTATATCACCAGATGCTTCAGGAGAGTTACTTTATTGGGGACATAGTAACATAAATGTCTAAACTTGAGTTACACCATCAGTAAAGGCAATGTGAATTTGAACTTCAATCCTAATTTATGGTATTCCCAAATTAATGAATTGTTATAGGCCTGCTATTGATTGAATGTTGGTCTCCCCTAAAATTTATGTTAACACTTGATCTCCAAGGGGTGGTATTTGGAAGTGATGTCTTTGGGAGGTGATTAGGTCATAAACATGGAGCTCTCATGAATGGAATTAGTGCCCCTATGAAAGAGACCCCAAAGACCTCCCTTGCCTTTGTAGTCATATAAGGACACAGCAAAGCAGGAAGAGGTCTCTCAACAAACACCATATCTGCCAGTACCTTGATCTTAGACTTCCCAGACTCAAGAACAGTAAAAAAATCAATATTTTTTTTTTTTTTAAAGATTTTATTTATTTGACAGAGAGAGACATAGTGAGAGAGGGAACACAAGCAGGGGAAGTGGGAGAGGGAGAAGCAGGCTTCCCGCTGAGCAGGAAACCCGACTCGAGGCTTGATCCCAGGACCTGGAATCATGAACCGAGCTGAAGGCAGACGCTTAACAACCCAGGTGCCCCAGAAATCAATGTTGATTAAACACACCCCGTCTATAGTCTTTTTGTTATAGTAGCCCAAATTGTCTAAGACAGACATAGTAATAGTAGTAGTATATAATTTTAAAACAAGTTTGCAAGAGACACATTTCTCTATACTCTATACTTGCTAGAACATGGAATCATTCTAGCCACTCTTTTCTGTGTAAAATAGAATTCTGCTTTTATCCAGAAGTCTTATTTATATCCATGTATCACATAGAGTCCAAGGTCTCACCTCCTATCATACAGCTGCTAAAACACAGACTTTTTTCTTCTAGTAAATCCATGGTGGGTAAAGTTTCATTATCTGCTCACCATTCTGGTTTTCAGGTTTCTCTTCCTTGTAAGTCCCTGAGTAATATCTCCTTTACTTGTGAAAACTGGGTTTATATATGAATAGATAGACATAGTCAATTCTTATTATTTGTAGTAGTTCCATGTTCTGTAAAGTCCCCCACAAACACTGAATTAGTAAATATTGAACTATTGCTTCTAGGGGAAATACAGAGTAGGGCTACCATGATCTTTGGTCACAATATTTTTATGAACCAGACAAAAAGTAACCTTGTTTTATGTGTGTTTCTTTTCTTTCCTTTTTAAAAATTTATTTATTTATTTGAGGGAGAAAGAGCACACAGAGGGAGAGGGAGAAACACACTCCCTGCTGAGCAGAGAGCCCGACATGTGGCTCGATCCCAAGACCCCGAGCCATGACCTGAGCCGAAGGCAGATGCTTAACCAACTGAGCCACCCAGGCGCCCCTTGTGTTTCTTATGTTGCTGATTCATTAACATTGAACTCTTAGCCAACAGCACAACTCATGCCTGAACTAAACTGCTCTAACACAAGCATTTTCTCTGTAAGGCACGTCACAGCCTTGTTGCGTTTAGGCACAGTGGACAACATTACCACACCATGCTGGGGCCATTTTAAACAGGGAAATCACCAACAAAAAACACAAAGTGTGAAAAATGTGGTACTAAACAGACTGCAGAAAAAGACACTTGTTTACACTGTGAAAGCTGAAGTAAGAAGACTCATACGTGGAATATAAGAAACAGCACAGAGGATCGTAGGGGAAGGGAGGGAAAACTGAATGGGAGAGAAGTCATCAGAGAGGGAGACAAACCACCAGAGACTGTTAACTATAGGAAACAAACTGAGGGGTGCTGGAGGGGGGGGGGGGGGGGGGAAGAGGTAACTGGGTGATGGGCATTAAGGAGGGCGTGTAATGTGATGAGCACTGGGTGTTATATGCAACTGATAAGTTATTGAACACTACATCCGAAACTAATGATGTGCTTACTATATGTTGGCTAATTGAATTTAAATAAAAATTAAAAAAAAAAAAAGAAGCCAGTGTGTCACCCTGTGAGACCTCAACTGGGCACATGCAAGTTGGGAAAATCAAATTTTTCACAAATAACCAGGAAAACCACCAGGTGTATTGATTGGGAATTACAAATACATTTTAGCAAGTAGGCAAACCCACAATTTGTGGCTATGGAATCTACAAATAATGAGGTTTGATATAGATAGACAGATATATAATGTAATGTAGATATAACATACTGTCATTTCAAATTAGCTATAACACCCTTGTGTCAGAAATAAAAATTTTAACATGCATTTTGTATTTTTAATAAAAATACCCGATTCTAGTAAAGATATTATAAATTCTCACACATTGCTGTGAAAGTAAATTGATATAATATTCCAGGAAGTGACTTGGCAAGATATATTAAGATCTTTTAAATTATTTAAACAAATTAATTTAGTCATTACCCTCTGGAGAAACCAATCCTACCACACTGGAGGAAATGTGAACACAGATTAATATACCAATATATTCATTGTAGCATTAGGTTTTTGCATAAAATTTTGAATGAAACAAAATGCTCAACCATAGGTGAAAATTACTGAATAGGTATCATAAACTGTTTGAAAGTAATTTAACTTTATTACTAAGGGAAGCTATTTTTTTTTTTTTTAAGATTTTATTTATTTATTTGACAGAGAAAGATACAGCGAGAGAGGGAACACAAACAGGGGAGTGGGAGAGGGAGAAGCAGGCCTCCCGCCGAGCAGGGAGCCCGATGCAGGGCTCGATCCCAGGACCCTGGGACCATGACCTGAGCCGAAGGCAGACGCTTAACGACTGAGCCACCCAGGCGCCCCAAGGGAAGCTATTTTTGATTCAAAATAAGATAAAGTAACATGAATATAATATTATATACAACATTGTCTTATCTATGTAACTACTTGATAAAACTGAATCCAAAATCTTTATAAAAATTGTTTACTGTTACATATTTTTCTATACTATTTCTTATTTATATTTACCAAAAATATATTTTTCTTTCTTAATTAGACAACATTAGTAGATAAAAGGTTATATAGAACTGCTTTCAGACAAATGATGTTTAGATATTTGTTTAGAGTTCATACTGATAATTAAGTACTTCTGGTGGTGGTAGATATCAAGGTATGAGCTCATAGATATCCAAGGGCATAAGTGTGAAACCATCTGTGGGATGGAAACACTAAATAAAACATGGAAAAGATAGCACATGAAAATATTTCCTATCCCACTTTACCTTATTCATGTATAATTTAAAAATCTCCCCCAAAATACCTTCACAGAACCAAAATGTGGTGAAGTTGTATGAGAAATTTTTTTAATGGATTTTTATTGTCCAAATCAAAGGTCTCTATGTATAAAACCCTGAAAAAAATTTTTAACTTTGCATAGTACAGTTTACAAGGGGTAATTATGATATATTGTGTGTGTGCAAGAAAATATCCATTTTAGAAAAGAGGCCCAAACATTATTAATGAGATATTTGGACAAAAAATACAGAATCACCTTTGGGTTGGTAAAACTTAATTGACATATGATAGTTGTCTTTAATTTTTGACAGTTTTTGCATTTAATAGGCAATATTCACAAACCTGTTGGGAAGAAAATCTATTATTTTAAATGATATGACAAGACTCTACAGGAAGGAATAGAATTTTTTATTTATATATTTTTATACTTTTATAATTTTTATATTATATAGGTAAAAGAAATATTTACTTGACATGTTATTTTATGCTTTAGTAAGTTACTGTTCGTTCACTGTCTTACAGTAGATGACCATTAAATATTTTATTTCTGTGAATATCCTACCAGGTACAAAACTTATTTCCCTCTATTGGAAACTGATTCCTTGAGGAAATATCTCTGCCTGCAGTTGTGAAACTAATTAGTGCTGAATTTCACTCCTATAGCAATGTTTGCTATCACAGAGAAGAAAAAGAGTTTTGCCAAAAATTATGCAGAAAAGCATTATTAAGAAATTTCTTCTCAAAAAAAGCTGAAGAAGGAAATAACTGCACATAAGAATTAAAATATAATTTTTAAAGAACATGTTAGTTTTTATTTGAGTATTTCTAATTATTTTACATATTTCCATATATGCCTAATAATTTTAAGTCCTCCGAATGTGTTAGCATACATTTAAATATTACTGTTTAAAAATAATAACATATTTTCTGAAATAGGTTTGTGACATAAAATAATCTTGAAAACCAAAAATTTATTTGAAGGAAATAAAACTGGAAGTTTATTCTTTGAACTTTCTCTAGATTACTTTTACATTATGTTTAAATTTTTTTCATTTTTCGTCTCATTTTTTAAAAATATGTAAAAAAGGGCGCCTGGGTGGCTCAGTTGGTTAAGCGACTGCCTTCGGCTCAGGTCATGATCCTGGAGTCCCTGGATCGAGTCCCGCATCGGGCTCCCTGCTCGGCAGGGAGCCTGCTTCTCCCTCTGACCCTCCCCCCTCTCATGTGCTCTCTCTCTCTCTCTCATTCTGTCTCAAATAAATAAATAAAAAAAAATCTTTAAAAAAAAAAAAAAAAAATATGTAAAAAAAATCACTTCTGTAGAATAAAGAACCATGAATCTGAAAAGCAAGCAGTCATTTACATATAAAAGAAGTTAAAATTTAGTAAACAAAGATGAATATTTTGTAAACTCATGTAATTAAGATTGTTAGCTTTGGTAAAAGAAACAATAATTACCATAATTCGTATATGCAATTTAATATTTAGAGTGGATGATCCATTTTAATCACCCATATTCCCCATATAGAAATAATACTGGTCTTCTCTAGGATATATTTAACAACAAAATTATCATATACAACATTCTTAATTAAAAAAATGTATTATCTGTGTCTTATAAGAAATGCAATAACCCTAAATCTGCATCTCCATATATGGAGCTTATTATTTTATTTTGTTAAATTAGGCTATTTCCTCCTTGACTGCTATTTTCTGAAATTAAGTGACCTTGCCCCAGAGACACTGCAAACTTATTCTAAGGATTTTCAAAGGACATTGGCCATTTTACCAATCTATCTGTACTTGGGACAATGCCAATTATAGCTTGGCTGGAAAATATCATTATTGTTGAATAAATGCTGTTAATAGAAAGTATTCAAGGGGTGCCTGGGTGGCTCAGTCGTTAAGTGTCTGCCTTCGGCTCAGGTCAGGTCCCAGGGTCCTGGGATCCAGCCCTGCATCTGGCTCCCTGCTCGGCGGGAAGCCTGCTTCTCCCTCTCCCGCTCCCCCTGCTTGCGTTCCCTCTCTCGCTGTCTCTCTCTCTGTCAAATAAATAAATAAAATCTTTAAAAAGAAAAAAAGAAAGTATTCAGACTATATTTCATAAATAACACATTTTGACTTGAGCTTTTCAAACCTTTGTCACTATGTCTTGTGGTTCCAGTTTATTTATCTTTTGGTACAACATGTATTCCAAATACAATAAAAATATTACAGTTGACATAGTCTTATCAATGGGATGTTTTGTTTGACTGGCCATATCATTTATGCTGGGGCACAGATTTTCTATCATCAACTGTCTGAAAGCTCCAAATATGGTTTTAAAACTTCTCCTGGGGTTATAAAAAGGGAAAGATCAGTTAACTTTTTATTTCACTGCTGATCATATTAACAATACCAGATGAATCTTGCTGTCCAAAACATTGAGCAACCAGATAGCTTTGTCCAAGACAAATGTTATATGTAATTTGAAGGTCAGGGAAAGTGATACGATTGTTGCCAAGAAGCACTTAATATCACTTTACCCTTAATCATCTTAGAGTGAAAACTTAAGAAGTGTAAAGGAGTTGATTACAGAGATAAGGAAGAAGCTGTGTTTGAGGGAGAGGCACATCACTGTTATATTCACGTGACACTTAAATTGTGTTGAGATGGAGCCACTTGAGGAAAAAATGAAAAATCTATTGCATTCTCAATGGATAGGTTTTACTATTGCAAAGAAAATAGAGCACGTTTATTTCTGAAGTTTTCTGCAACAATAACAAGTAATATTGTCAATAAACACTAGAAGACCATGAATATCTAATGAGAACTTGCTTTCTACTTCAAGAAAGACACATAATCATTTTTAATATTCCTGTTCTCTAATTTTGTCTTTCTTACTTGAGGTTACACACCAGTGTTGATTAATGGGCCCGATCCTTAGCATAATCATTTACATTTTATAGATTTAAAATATACTGACTTAAAGTAGCTTATTAGTTCACTTTTTTATGCAATATGCTTATTAATATTTGACGTCTCTTTGCTGATTCAAAAAATAATGTTAAAATATTCTCAGTGGTTGGAAAGAGTAGTTATTTCTTAATAAGGAAGCAAAAGAAGTGAGCTTTTGTGATCTCTGTGATTCAGGGAGGGTGAGAGTGGAAAATATGCCATCACCAAAAGGAAGCAAGCCCTATTGAGGCTCCATTAAATAAGGGTGTTGCGTACTTGGCCGGTCCTATTTTGGGTCTCGACATTTTAGCAGCAAGCATCATTGGGCATTTCTGTTCTGTTTAAAATACGTGCAGTGATTGTTTTTGCTTTGCAATCAAAAGGCAGCTTTCTCTAACAGAAATGACAGAAACCAAAGCATGCATTATACGTATAAACTTGAAGTGATAGCAGGATTCCCTACAATGCAATGTTGATTATCTCTATCAATCCTTTGCCTTAAAAAAAAATGTGTGTCTTACTTCTGATCTGTTACCCCCTGCTTTTTCCCTAAGTGGTCAGGCTTAACAATGGAAGCCAATGTGTTAGAATTATAATGTGATAGTACGACATGGGAACTTACCATACAAAAATGCTTTTAAGTAATGAGGAAAAAAATATTTCAGATAGCACTCAGTATCACATTGTTCTCACATTACATAATCAAGGAAGACTTTTATATTAACTACATCTTCTAATTGATCTGTCTCTATACTTCATATCTCTCCTACCTCATGGCTGCAGGTAGGCTGTTCTAGCTGCAGTTAGAAGGAGCTTTGTCTTTCTGGGTCTCTAAGTTGCTCAACCTTCTGCTTATAAATGATCCTTTCAGAACTCTAACATCTCTGGGCGCCTGGGTGGCTCAGTCCTTAAGCGTCTGCCTTCGGCTCAGGTCATGATCCCAGCGTCCTGGGATTGAGTCCCACATCGGGTTCCCTGCTTGGCGGGAAGCCTGCTTCTCCCTCTCCCATTCTCCCTGCTCATGTTCCCTCTCTCGCTGTTAAAAAATAAACAAAAATCTAAAAAACAAAAAAAGAATTCTAACATCTCGCTCACATTTCCTTCTACACACATCCAGATAATCATGGAGTTTGAGTGGTTCGACTTGTCAGTATACCACTGTGGATCCTACTGAATTTCTGATGTAGTTAATATAAAAGTCTTCCTTGATTATGTAATGTGAGAACAATGTGATACTGAGTGCTATCTGAAATATTTTTTTCCTCATTACTTAAAAGCATTTTTGTATGGTAAGTTCCCATGTCGTACTATCACATTATAATTCTAACACATTGGCTTCCATTGTTAAGCCTGACCACTTGACCACTTGCAGCTTCTTCAGAGCTTTGCTGCCTGAACCTGAACCTTCTTGCACTTTTACATTCAAAATATATTAAATGGAAATGTTAATGCTTTTGCAACTCATGGGGCTTTTGTGAGCAAAATCCTCTGCCAAGTGCGAAGTCCTACATTTGCCTTTCTTATACTCTATGCCATTAAATATAATTGGAATGTGTGCTGCTCACCCAGATAAAAATAAACCACTTTCAAGTATTTTAAAGGGAAAACAGGCAAAAGAATCTTGAAAACAATAGACAAGATACAACTAGTCTTTATGTTTTTACTATAATGATTTCTTCAATGATGGTATGCCCGTTCTTTAACTTGGAACTTTAAGAAGACAAATGTAGGCTTAGTTGATAGTAACCAAAAAAACATCAGTATACATTTTGCACGACAGTTAGCTTGAGCATATCCTTCCTATTCATCTCATGGAACTTCTGGACTTCTGGACTTCTCCAAATATGGAGCAAAGAGTCATTGTTCTAGACTACTACCCGATCCCTATAACTAGTATTTTAAGTTCAAGTACATCTGTTCTGTGTAGATGCAGTACTTCTCTAATAACAGCCTGCTCTGGAATGTTGGTTCACTGTTGGAGAGCATTTAGGACTATTTTTAGGAACTTCTTAGTCCACGATTCCCATTTAATTAAGGTACAGCCATTGGCACATGGCCACTAAAACCTATCTGCACTTCTGGACTCATGGATACAAACAGACTTCCCAGATCATTTAATAGAGACCTGTCCATGCCTGATTACCTAGCAGGGTTATCTGCCCCCTCCTTTACCCTATTTCCAATTTGATATGGATACACTTGGGGCTTAAGATGGCACTGACACAAAATAGCAGGATCTGGATTCCTAAACTGTGGATCAAGAATTCCCATTTGGGGACACCTGGGTGGCTCAGTTGTTTCAGTGTCTGCCTTCGGCTCAGGTCATGATCCCAGAGTCCTGGGATCTAGTCCTGCATCGGGCTCCCTGCTCAGTAGGGAGTCTGCTTCTCCCTCTGCCTCTGTCTGCCATTCTGTCTCTCATGAACAAATAAATAAAATCTTTTTTTTTTTTTAAAGATTTATTTATTTATTTATTTGAAAGAGAGAGAATGAGAGACAGAGAGCATGAGAGGGAGGAGGGTCGGAGGGATAAGCAGACTCCCCGCTGAGCAGGGAGCCCGATGCGGGACTCGATCCCGGGACTCCAGGATCATGACCTGAGCCGAAGGCAGTCGCTTAACCAACTGAGCCACCCAGGCGCCCCAAATAAATAAAATCTTAAAAAAAAAAAAAGAATTCCTATTTGAACTGTATATGAATAAGCCATTGAGGTTTTTTTTTTTTTTTATGATTTACCTTTTTAGCTATAACATTTATGCACTTAATATGAAAATTTGTTCCAAGATTGTAGCCATATTGCAATAAATTCTTAAAATACGGGACATTGCTTAGCATTAAGACAGAGAGGAAATTGACACTGGATCCTTTAGCTTTCAGGGAAGTGGTTGAGGAAAGAGTGATAGGGTTGCTTTTTAAGTTGTATTTATTTTAGGAAGGTGTTAGGCAGGAGAGATGAGTTCAAAAAATAATTGTCTGGTTTACTGAAATAAATGAGAAGGGCATGAAAGGTATCCCAAGATTTTCAGCAAGAAAGTCTTGGGGGGAAAGAAAAAAAGAATGTTTTAAAATATCAAACAGTGAGATAATGCTGAAGGAGAACTTGAGAGAAAAGACTATTAAGACGTAGCTCTTCGGCAAAAATCAGATTAACAGGGTGCCTAGCCCAAAGCTAGTATCACAGGTAGTCTTAAGTTAGCAGCCATTAAAATGAGAGACCATGAGATGTGGTTTAAGAAAGAAGGCAGACTTGGGCGCCTGGGTGGCTCAGTTGGTTAAGCGACTGCCTTCGGCTCAGGTCATGATCCCGGAGTCCTGGGATCAAGTCCCACATCGGGCTCCCGGCTCGGCGGGGAGCCTGCTTCTCCCTCTGACCCTATCTCCTCTCATGCTGTTTCTCTCTCTCTCTCTCTCTCAAATAAATAAATAAATAAAATCTTTAAAAAAAAAAAAAAGAAAGAAGGCAGACTTGACAATGATATCTAAGAAAAATTATAGGTATATTACTGGCACGCAGAACTTGGAAGCAATATCAGAATCCGAGAAGACTGTTCTGCAGGGAGTGAGTAGCCTAAAGAATTTACAAGTTAGATCGGAGAAGATCAGACATAGTCATTTTTATTTCTAGAATATCTCAGTGTTCAAATTCTTGGCAGGTGTGAGGCACTTGGGTTGCATTAGTCACGGGGCAGGATTCAGTAGCTGCAAGACTGGGGCTGCAGTTTCAGGAGACCTTAGTTGCTCAACCTTAGTTGAATTTAAGAGGAGTGAATTAGCAGCAGTTCTTCGGTTCTGCACCTTTTATAAGGAAGGATACCTGATGACCAAAAAACTACATGGTGGTGGACTGCAATTTGTTCTCCCTAAATTCAGTACCTTCAAGAAGCAAAGTCATTATCATTCCCGGCCTCTCTCAGTAACGGATGGACATGGGACATGCCCAGAGGTAATGGTGAGGCTGCGAGGTCTGAGACAGAGAATCTTCCCACCAACAAACCTGGTTCTTTCCCGGCTGGCTTGATGTGGATAAGCGCAGATTAAAAGGCGGTAGAAAAAAAGTGAGAAGAGCTCAGGCTGCCTGAATTACTGCTTGGCGAAGCACTTGGGGAAGTTCCTACCTATCGGGAACACCCATTTAGATTTCGTGAGAAAAAGAACTAAACCTCTATTGAGTTAAACCATTGAGATCTTGTAGATTCTCTGTTTCAGCAGGTAAGTGTCCAATGTTGCTTAACATCTGTGCCCTGTTCTTGTCCAATATTTTGACTGTCTTGTGTTGGACGCATTTTCTGTTATGCTTCTTTGTTCCCTGGCATGCTGTATAGCTTTGGAAAGTGTTATATTACACTGTCTTGGGCAGAAAAGAAACTTTATAAATGGAGTGCTTACCACAAAACATTTGCTTCCATCATCAATAAGAATCATGGGTACTATGGTCTTTCTTATGTGAGCATCCCCCTTCCTGTAACATTTTTATAAGCTCATGCAACCAAGCATATATTATTATTTGGGACCCCCACTGACTGCCAAGTAGTGCTTTCCTTTTGATATACATTGATAAGAAATATTCCTATTGTAGGTTCGGTTCAGAATGCCCCTCATCCTTTCCTCCTCCAGGCTATTCGCTGACAAGTTTGGCCCATGTGGAAACTGAAGGGCAATGAAAAAAAACATATTTGTGCTCAATCATTTTTTCTAAACTCCTCGTCTATCACTCCCCTCATCCACTATTTGAGCCATGGTGACATTCTATCCCTTCTTCCAGCATGCCAAGTTTACTTCAACCTCAGAATTTGGGCACTATTTCTTCTGCCTGGAATATTTTGACCCATCACTGATTTTTGTTGTTGTTGTTGTTGTTGTTTTATGGTTACTGATTTTGACCATATGGGGCTTAATTCAGCGTTAACCCAAAGATCCCCCCCACCACCACTTTTTCTAAAGGACCCTTCAGTTATTTTAAATTCCTTTAAACTACTTGATTAGTTTTCTTATCACTTATCATTCTCTCAAATTATTTATTTTATTATTTATTATAGACTTCATTGATACAATAAATAAAATGTGTTTTATTTATTGACTGAGCTTCATAAAATCAACATCATATCTGCATGTTCACTACTAATTTAACACATCCTCATAATGTCATAGTATTAAACCACAAATGCTGATTGATAAGAAACCTGGAATGGATTAATGGATAAAGAATTACAAATAAAGAGGTACAAAAAACTACAGCTTGTGTCCAATACTGAAATTGGGCTTTTCATTGACTCTCTGCATTGTAGACGGATTTGTCCACTTACTTGCAGATGCAGCTGCTGGAAAACCATAGGGCCAGTGCATCAAGCCAAGATTTATATTCTTACTTTCTGATGTCCAGTCTTTCCTACAAATCTGAATGCCCAAAATAGAAAGAGAGAGAGGGAGCCAGACCTATGTGATTCTGCTGAGCATCAGCAGTGACCTTTACCCAAATATCTGCTTGGACAATCACTAGCATGCCTGCGGGGGAGGAATGTGTGAGTAAGGGATTGGAGATCCATTGTAAAAGTTTCTCCCAGAGTCTCTCTCAGAGATTGTATTAATTGGGACTGTTTGGAAAACCTAATGCAGACATGAAAAAACAAGACAGAATATGTGGCCTAAGATGACTGACAAGTACAGGGATAGAATCAACTTCAGACTCAACATCACAAGAGGTATCATATTAATAACAAAAGGACTCAGTTTCTCTGTCTCTTAACTCTGCATTTTTTTTTCCCGTTGGCTGCTCTTGTAGGTTCCTTATGGCATTTCCACTAGTTGCTTTCATTAGCCCCAGTTCTATTGTCACACCTGGAAGAAGAGGACAACCACTCTCTCAGAGTCCTAACCAAATCTCACTGCATCTCTTCAGCTCTGATTGGGTCGCTTGGGCATCCTTGAACCAATCCCCGAAGAAAAAGGAAATACAATATGGTAACTAGCCACTTATGAGCACACATCCATTTAATCAATTTGGTCTTTTTTTTTTTAAGCTTTTCTTTATTTATTTGGGAGAGAGGGGGTATTAGCAGGGGAAGGGGGAGAGGCAAAGAGAGGAGGAGAGGGAGGGGCGGAGGGAAGGGGAGAGGAAGGAAGAGAGTGAAGGGCAGAGGAAGATGGAGAGGGAGGGGCAGAGGAGGAGGGAGAAGCAGATTCCCCGCTGAGCAGGGAGCCCAAAGCGGGGCTCAATCCCAGGACCCTGAGACCATGATGTTTAACTGACTAAGCCACCCAGGCGTCCCTCATCAGCTACAGTCTTTAGAGGAGTAGTGGTTCCCCAAAGTAAATTGTAATACTATTATAAAATGGAGTAAATAAGTTGCCATAACTTAAATCTCTATTTTTCACCAGTAAAGGAATGAAGCATAAGTTTTTAATGAAAATATGAAGAGCAAGTTAATTTATTTTCACCCATGACGATGAAATGGATTGTGCTATATTTTTACAAGCTGAATAGTCTGGTGAGGATCAGACCCTCTTAAAACTTTCAGGTCTCAGGACAAAAGCACAGAGGCTCATGGAGTTATAATTTTGATTTATAATCAAAATTAATAAATCAATCTAACAAACTGTTGAATAATAACATTTTTATCTTACCACTCTAAAAATATTTGTTTATATTGAAAAAAAAACAGAAAAATATATTTAAATAAATGAGTTTACTATTACTAAAAGTAATAAAGACAACTTTTATTGCAAATAGCAAACCATTCTGTTGATGGGCCTTGATGTTTGAATGTACAATAAAATAAAGACATGCATATGCTACTTTATATTTAATCTATTAAATTTGTTTTTATTGCTTTCCATTGGACAAAAGCTGTAATTAGTTTGCATTAATAAAATTTTTGTGTAAATCCTATTCTATTAAAAGTAATGAATTAAAGAATTACAAAATAAAATGGAATTTTATTCAAGTTATAAAAAATTTGAATACATTTTATCAATGTAAAAACTATAATAAATGTAAAGAATAAAAAGAATAAAAAAATAAGAAAATAAAACCATTTTCTTGTAAAACTTTTATAAATAAAATTTAAAGGTTAAATAATTATAATGAAGACATATTAAAATACTTAATCAAATTTAAGTAAAGCCTAATGATTTGATATTATATATTTTCTAAAAACATAACTATTGCAATATTTTTAACATTTAATGTCTATTTAGTTGCTAATGTAAAGAATTAGTAGTATGCTTTATGTGTTATTTCTAAAACTTTATATATAATTTTGAATAATATGCATTTTACCATATTGAAAAAGTTCCTCACTTGTGTGTGTAACTCTTATGAGTATTGCTCTAATTCCTAAGTTTCTCCAGCTGAGTCAACTTTGGTACTTAGAGTATCTTTTAAAATCTAATATATGCAGAACTGTTACAAATTCATAAAATACTAACATTTTAATGCTGTGTCAGAAGTTGTTCACACAGTTTACAGTTTACTTTCATGTGCAATATTTAGAAAAGTGACCCCTCACATGTTCCCTTTAACAGAAGCATGATCGGTACTCTGAACCTCAGCCCTCAATTTGTCCAGGTAATTACTCTTAACTCTCATTCACTACTGCTTACATGAAGCCCTGCATTTCGTGTTTTACTCAGATCAGTGTTTATAACAGATGCTTTTTAAAATGCCAATGCAGTTTTCGGCTGCAATCACTGAGTCAGGGTTTAAATCCAACATCTGGCACTATATGTCAACACCTGAGGTAAATAACACTCTTAGTGATGTACTTGTCTGGCCCAATAAACATGTTCATTTGAAACTGTCATTGGTAGATGCCATGATTTATTATAGCTTGTGCTTCTTCAAAATATTCTACCAGCCACGGTTCAATAGAGTATTTAGACTAAGAGCAGTGCTATTTTTTCCAGCACAGTATTCTCTCTTATCCAGGTACTGGAATAGGAAGACTAAAGAACAGGACTTGAGTAATGAAATAGAGAATGCTGTAAGAACGGTAATCATTTAGTGGCCCAGAGAAATAAAACAACAGTCAAGTAAGACAGCCAATGGCTGCTTCCTTTGCACCTGAACTTTTGGTTTCCTTGTTTTAATGCAGGCCGAATCACTAGAGTTTACATAACTACCAGGATTATTAAACCAGCAATATTAATTCATGTGAAATATATATCTTTGAGTTTTTATGAAAAATGATTACCCGAAACAACTGAATAAGAAAATGACTACTTTCAGCCATATGATTCACAGAACAGAATGCAAATAGACCAATATATTAGGAGAAATAAAATATTTCCCTTCATCATATCTAAACAGAAATAAGTTAAAAAAGTCTAATCATTAACAGGATATAGGCATCGTTTTTGCTTTTAAAAGTGTACTATATTTAAGGTACTTATAAATGATATGCAATATTTTATTTGTGTTATAAGGAAGGAATAGAGACACAAAAATATTTTTTACTAGGTCAATATGTTAAATGATGAAAATGTACCTTTAATATTAAGTGTAGATTGTTACAACTCCCATAGTTTTATTGGTGATTTTTCTCAATACCACAATTTCTTTGCTACTATAAAAACAAAACACTTGTTTATTCACATTATTACTTCTTGATTTATAGATACCTTTTAAAAAATCTACTTGAGACATTAAATGTTCTTCTTGGTTAAATATTTTCTAGTACAGTGTACTGTACTAGAATTCTCAGGTTTTCCAGTGGAGGAAATTTGTCAAATATGTTTTATGCAAAAATATATTTTAGGTCACAACAAGTGATGGACATAAAATTCATATATGAGCATTGAATTGACAGAATTTGGTCTAGCAAGTTCATAAAATTGCTAATATGTACCATAACTTTGTGAAATGTTCAATGAAAAACAAAATGTGTGTGTTTTTTTTTTTATTTCTACATAGCATAATACACATACCAAATGAGTAGAAGGTTGGTATGATGGCATAAAAGAATTAGGTAATATGTATACATATAGGTTCATGCTATATTAATTATCAGTGGACAGTCAAATATTCCTGTTTTATATACAGTATGAGGAACTACAAAGCGTGTCATAGGCTTACCCAGCAATTGTTTCCATCTGATATATTAACTTAATCAGGATTAATTATGACTGGTTTACTTCATTTTACATATAGTTTTCAACTAATGTGAGTGGTATGTGTGCATATAGGTGTGTTGGGAGTATGAGTAGAATATAAGTGTAAGCAAATATATACCTGTATCTATTTTTGAGATACTTGCAAACAACTGGAAGACTGATTTTATCAGTGCTGCTTTAATTGTAAAATAATATATTTTATTTTATTTTATTTTATTTTATTTATGTTTATTATTATTAAATATTTATAATATTTTTACTACTCCCTGGTCTCAATTCCTCACATTTAAATCATTTTTATAGTCTTGATAAGCATCACAGGAAAGGCATTACATTAATCAATGATTATCCATCAAAAGTCACTAAAATATATAGTCGGCTATATTTTGTTGGAAAGGATTCCCTAAAATTTTGAATACAGGGAGATGCTACAAGATTATCTGAAGTGCCAAAGAGTCTTTTAAATGTATTGAGTGTCTTTAATGCCAGAAGTCAGTAAAGGAAAATAAGGAGTTGTTTAAAGGCTTTAGTTACTCCATGATCCTATATAAATCCATCCCTATGCAAAACCATGCATTCCTCAGGGAGCAATGCATTCAAAATGAACCTTTTGAACGTTTGGGTTTCAAAACAACCTGTTACAAACTGTACAGATTTAAATACCAAAATGTTAAACTTCAATTGCTGAGGCTAATGCTCCCTGTATAATCAAATTTATGAACAACAGATCATGATGAATTACTTTAAAAAATCAATAAAAGTATTCTTAGGATATCTAGTTAAAGGCAAGTGGTCAACAAATACAGAAAGCATAAATCATTTCTGGGTAGCTATTTAAAACATATGCCTTCTATGAGTTACAAGAACTAAAACTTTTTAAAATATATCATAAAATTATAGAAATAATATTTAAAAAGCTATAATATTGTTTTTCTTTTAACTTATATTTTATAGTAGAACTGCTAAGGAACCATTTGAAGTTAGCAATATAATGACATGTAGTAGCTTTGGAGACGTCCAGAATGTACTTACTTGTAAAGAATCTTCTGCAAGAGACCTTTGAACATATTGGATGTTTAGTGATGCTAAATCTGTATTACTTGTTAAAGGAGGGGAAATACAGATGATAAAACTGGATTACCAACAAGATTAAAAATTATAAACTATTCATTAGACTACCATTCATTAGATTCTACAGAGTGTTTTACCAAAAGAGTTATGATCATTTTATATAGTTTATGATCATTTTTATCAATCTAATCTTATTCTGTTGTTTCTCTTAGAGTTAGACTATTCTAAGATAGGATTACATGGTCTGTAGTCTTATAAAATAAAACCCACTGAATCATTTTCCCGGTACTCTAAGGAGAGTGATTTTTCCTTACATGGTTTCATGTCAGTGTTTCCTTAAAGTCACTGTTTTTGAGGAGTCCTACAGAGCTGGGGGAGAGTTGATATAACCATTGCATGGTCTTTTGTAAGATCTCTCAATGAAGGCAAAGACTGAGACACCAGGCACATCTATGGAAGCAGAGTCAGAAAGCAGGTCAAACACTACATAATATTCGGGAAAGTAGAGATCTGCATAGTTTGGAATCAACAACTAAAAACGCTGGTCATTGGATGGACGACATGGCTTTTTTTTTTAAATTTTTTTTTATTTTATTATGTTATGTTAATCACCATACATTACATCATTAGTTTTTGATGTAGTGTTCCATGATTCATTGTTTGCGTATAACACCCAGTGCTCCATTCAATACGTGCCCTCGTTAATACCCATCACCAGGCTAACCCATCCACCCACCACCCCTCCCCTCTAGAACACTCAGTTTGTTTCTCAGAGTCCATAGTCTCTCATGGTTTGTCTCCCCCTCCGATTTCCCCCCCTTCATTTTTCCCTTCCTACTATCTTTTTTTTTTTTAAACATATAATGTATTATTTGTTTCAGAAATACAGGTCTGTGATTCAACAGTCTTTCACAATTCACAGCACTCACCATAGCACATACCCTCCCCAATGTCTATCACCCAGCCACCCCATCCCTCCCACCCCCAGCACTCCAGCAACCCTCAGTTTGTTTCCTGAGATTAAGAATTCCTCATATCAGTGAGATCATATGATACATGTCTTTCTCTGATTGACTTATTTCACTTAGCATAATACCCTCTAGTTCCATCCATGTCGTTGCAAATGGCAAGATTTTGGTTTTTTTGATGGCTGCATAATATTCCATTGTATGTAAAGACCACATCTTCTTTATCCATTACTGTAGATGGACATCTTGGCTCTTTCTATAGTTTGGCTATTGTGGACATTGCTGCTATAAACATTGGGGTACTACATTTGTATCTTTGGGGCAAATACCCAGTAGTGCAATTGCTGGGTCATACGGTAGCTCTATTTTCAGCTTTTTGAGGAACCTCCATACTGTTTTCCAGAGTGGCTGCACCAGCTTGCATCCCCACCAACAGTGTAGGAGGGTTCCCCTTTCTCCACATCCTCACCAACATCTGTCATTTCCTGACTTGTTAATTTTAGCCATTCTCACTGGTGTGAGGTGGTATCTCATTGAGGTTTTGATTTGGATGGAAGACATGGCTCTTTACGCTGGTATAAAGTCATGGCCCAGGGCTATTTGTGGAAGCCTATTTTCATTTGAATATCATCCCCATATTAGTGGCCTCACTTCCTGAGGTAGAGGAGAGTAACCTACTGAGTCCCCTCCCACCTTGCATTTAGATTTCAGGCATGTAATCTAAGTGCTTCATTCAGAGGCACCCACTAAAAACCAACTCAGCAGAGAAAAAGTTGAAGAACCCATTGCTGCTTGCAGTTTAATCTTAGGGGGGGAGAGGTAGATCCTCAAGACTGGTAGTGGCAGAGCCCTAGACACAGAGCATCATATTTCATGTCCATAGTGAATCCACAGTGAGAAAGAAAGTACACACAGACAGTCCTCCATGGCCAGTGGCTTGTGCCTTCTAAAAATTCTATAAACTACTTAATATCTCTTAATTGATTTTTGAATAAAACTAGGTAAATGCAATTGTATTTCTTAAAAAATATAGACTGAGAAAATATGAGGCCATTTAATATAAATACATACTTTAGGAAAATATTTTTATCTTTCCTTCCAAAAAGAACGGATAAAAATATGTTGGGGTGAGAATAGGTTGATAAGATCAGAATGAAACTAACAATGATATCAACTCATTTCTGAGCATTTGAGTCTAGCTTTGGATTCCTTATATCTACCCTAATTATAACAGAAAATACCTCGGAATTGGAGGTCTGAGTGAAACTAGGTGGAGTTGCAGATGCCCCACCTTCAATGATAAAAGGGATCGAACATCTCAAAAGAAGCAAAGTGGACCATTCCACAGTTTAGTGTTAAAACTCTGAATACTTCACTGTTGATTCTTTAATGCAGTTTGGTTTGCTTATTTCAAATTCCCACAGTTTATTTGTTGCCTCATAGTGGGAAGTTGGAGAAAAAAACAAGTCCAAGTATATGTGTTGGGGACCAAGAAAAAGAAAATAGTTCTCCAAATACTTATTCTTGATGATTTTCAAGTTTTTGCTATTTGATTTCTCTTAATCTATAATGAAATTTAAACTGTAATGAAAAGATACTTTTTTTTTACTGCCGTAGTTTCTTAATTCTACAGTGTACATTTTTTCACATTTAACATTTCTGAAATCAGTATACTGTAGATCAATGAGTGTATAATATCTGTTATTATGTCAATGGGTCTTCTTCCTATCTTAAAAAGCAAGAAAATAGGGGCGCCTGGATGGCTCAGTCAGTTAAGTGTCTGCCTTCAGCTCAGGTCATGGTCCCTCATCGGGCTCCCTGCTCAGCAGGAAGTCTGCTTCTCCATCTGTCTCTCCCCCTTGGCTTGTGCTCTCTCTCTCTTGCTTACTCTCTCTCAAATAAAATAAATAAAATCTAAAAAAAAAAAAAAAAATCCTTTAAAAAAAAACAAGAAAATACCAATTTGGCTAATAATCCATTCTATTAAGGTTGATGAGTGAATGATAGAATACTTATATGGTATTCATAATCATGTTAAAAGATGGCAGCATTGATTGTCAATACTGACATACACATAAATAAAAATCCCCAACTGTGATTTGCAGGGTTTTCCACACCACTGCAGATTAAAGATGGTTTCTCCACTTACTGTAATACACTTACAGTGCAGGAAGTTATTCACTCTTTTAGTTTTGCAAGGTGCTTTGCCTGAGATCTTTATTCAAAAAGAGCAAGACCTTTCCTATATTTGCTATGTTATCTTTTATACCCTTTCTTTTCAATTTTTCTTTCCTTTGCCATGTTAATAAAGACCTTTTAAAAGCCTGAATTCACTTAAAATTAATTACAAAAACCCTTCAATTTACTTTTTAGTAAATTGTTTGGATGCCAGGGTCTAAACACAATTTACCAGGAAGGAGTTGGTTTTGAGGTGGGGTGTTTGGCTAGATTTGGAATATAAATAGTATTCCTATTTATTTTATTGTTTTTTTAATTGCTACTAAACATCACACATTTAAAATTAAAGAGAAATAAAACCTCTTTAGTTAATAATATAATGTTAGGCCCAAAATGTTAATGTGCTGTGCTTCATTTATGCATTACATCTGTGTTTTCTTCCCCATAAGTGAATTCATTAATTTAATCTTATTAATTCAATTCATATTTATGCTCTGCATTTGCTCTTTATATTCAATTATTTTCACATTGTTCTTAATAAAATGTAATGATATGGAATATTGAATTCAGTCTTACTATGTTAAGTTTAGTTAACATCAACAAAAACATTTAGTTTTCAGTCCCACAGGGTACTGTAGATGAGTGGCATGAAAATTGTTTATCAGTATTATCAAAAGAGGAACCCCTTTGCCTATATCTGTCAGAGGCAGATCACCTCCTCAGGAATATACATTGTATTAGTTTTCTAGGATTGCTATAACAAAGGGCCACAAACTAAGTGGCTTAAATATTTATTGTCTCACAGATCAAGGTGTCAGTAGGAACATGATCTTTTTTTTTTTTTAATTTGTCAGAGAGAGAGAGAGAGAGAGAGAGAAACAGAGAGCGAACACAAGCAGGGAGAGGGGCAGAGGGAGAAGCAGTCTCACCGCTGAGCAGGGAGCCCGATGCAGGACTCCATCCCAGGACCCTGGGATCATGACCCGGGCTGAAGGCAGACACCCAACTGACTGAGCCACCCAGGCATCCTGGAACATGCTTCTTCTAAAGGTAGGAGAGAGATCCCTCCTAGCTTCTAGTGGTTTGCAGACAATTTTTGGCATTTCTTAGCTTGTAAAAACATGACCCTAATTGCTACTTTTGTGTTCATGTGGTGTTCTCTTGTGTGCATTTTGTTTATGACACCAGTTGTATTGAACGAAGGCCCACACTAACAACCTATTCTTAACTAATTGCATGAGCATGATCCTATTTTCAAATAACGTCACATTCAGAGGTACTTGGAGTTTGGACTTCAACTTATGAATTTTGAGAGGACACATTTCAATCCATAACACATCTCCAGAAAGTAGGCTATGGCACTTCATTTATTATATAGATTCAAAGTCACTTTCTCTCCTAGCATCCTTGGAATTGTTTTTGTTTATAAAATGTAGAAGTTTTAACCAACTAATGACAAAGACTTGATTTTTAAATAAAATCATCAAGAAAACAAAAACTTTGTAATAAAAATCATTCCTACTGATATAAATTTTTAATATTATTTTAAGCCTATTTCCTGTACCCTAGAAGTAGCGTTGGGGAGCAGTGAGAAAGCCATGACTTTAGGAACAGCAAAGATAATTGATGAGAAATGATTTTAAAAATTATTTATACATGTCAAAGTACAGTTATTAGTTTTTTCAGAAAATAATCTTATTGTTGAAAATTCTTGGTACTCTTGGGGTGCCTGGATGGCTCTGTTGGTTGAGTGTCTGACTCTTGATTTCAGCTCAGGTCTTGATCTGAAGGTCATGAGTTCAAGCCCTGCATTGGGCTCCATGTTGGACATAGAGCCTAATTAAAAAAAAAAAAAAAAATCTTGTCACTCTTAAGATGTTTTAGGTGTTTCTGATTACTTTTCATTGTCAGTCAAGACTCCTTTCTTTCTACATCTGCTGAAAGCTAAAACTTAATTATGTCTCTACTTAAAAGAAAAGCAAATAAACTCCAATTAAAAGATAACATTCTGAAAAAATATGATTCCTTTTGTATATCTTTTTCATAATGAAACTTCATCAAACAAGGATAATATTATTTTTTAAGATCAAATAACATAGCATAATTTTAGTACTCATTTAAAAAAATTTTTTTTACCATGAATTACTATGTTAGCTTTTATAAAATGCAGAAACAATAGTCTAGGTCTCTCATAGAGGGTATGTTTTCTTCTCAAGAGATTTTGCCCTGAAAACACTTCTGTGGGGGCACCTAAATGACTACTACTCGTGTTATATAGATTGAAAAGGTCATGCTCAAGCATCTTTTTCATTACACAGCCCATTAATCAGGAAATCACTGCCTAGTTTTGCTTGAAGGCTTTTGATGTTAGACCTTTTTTGTGGTTAGAAATTTCTGTGTGTGTGTGTGTGTGTGTGTGTGTGTATGTGTGTTTCTATCTTACAGTCTCTTCAATTCTTGATGACTCCAACAAAATTACTCGTGTCTTTGTTGGGTGTAATTGTTGACAGAATTGTGTTGTTGAAATATTATGTTTAATAAACTCTGGAGTTTGATCCCTGCTTGTGTATATGAATCCATATTTATCTCTGCCATATCCATGTGTCTTCTGAAGATAATAACCATCAAAACCATTGAGCAACTCGCACATCACCTGATCAGAAATTTATCTGGTTCTGAATATAGTACCCAATATACTGGGGGAAATGATTGATACTTTACTCCAATGGATCAAATTATTTGCTTTACCCTGAAGTAAAATTGTATTTTTACCTTAAGCCACTCTTCCACTTTTTCAATAATTTGCTCACTTTCTTTTCCTCTTCTATGAGTCAGGGTAAGACCTTGGATGATAAGCCAATCTCCTTTGTAATGTAATGGGGACATATGATATGGAAAAGAAGACATTATTATTTTCTTTTATACATATAAGACTGTTGTGAGGAGTATAAAGAGGACACAAATCCTACTTTTAAGACATTTCAAGTAGAAAGCATCTTTGAGTGTTAATTCTTTGTCTTAATTCTTTCATCTAATTCTCATCAGCCTAATGCTTTATCATTAGCTTAGCTTATGTGTCTATAATGCTACAAATAAATTCAATTCATAAAATGATTTCAGCCCTCGAGAAGCTTCATTGTATTTATCATTTTAATTGTATTATTCCTTAGGTTGAAAAAAGACTATAAATTATAAAATCATTGCATGCATCCCCATTATATTAGAAAGTCTATATAAAACCTAATAAAATACATGTGATTCCATTTTACTTCATACTGGTTTACATAACTTTATGATCTCCAGAATAGAAGATTAGTAAATGGATGTTACTCAGATAGGTTAAACCTTATTCTAGTAACTCTTTTTTTTTTAAGAAAAAATTTTTTTTATTTATTCATTTGAGACGGAGAGATTCAGAGAGAGAGAGAGAGAGAGAGAGAGAGCAGGAGCAGTGGGGAGAGGCAGAAGAAGAGGGAGAAGCAGACTCCCTGCTGAGCAGGGAGCCCAACATGGGGCTCGATCCCAGGACCCGGAGATCATGACCTGAGCCGAAGGCAGACACTTAACCATATGAGCCACCCAGGTGCGCCTCTAGTCACTCTCTTAATAACCTATGTTATTTTAAAAAACTATATTTTTTCATGCTTTGGAATATGATATTTAAGGGACTTTCTTTTGGCATCACTTACTAAATCTATATCTGTTATCTGTCATGTTTCTGTCTTATACCATGGAAGTTTCTGAAAACACAACAAGTTCTTTTATGGTTCAAGATTATTGTGTGCAAATATCAAATATGGTGTGGTCACAAAGTAAAACACTGACTCAAACTTAGCATAAGTATGATAGATATGTACATACACATTTACATATATATTCAATTAGAATATAAGATTAAGACTTGATGGAAGAAGTCAAGGAATAAACTTCCTTATCAGCAAAATACGTCTACATTTGTCCAGCATGTTGCTAGACCTCAGCACCATGGAGAGTGGTCCCACAGCCCTGGGGCTCATACTCCTGAGCTGGGTGCTGCCCAAATTTCTAAAGGGGTGTGGTGAGGCTGTTATTGGAAGGACCAAATTTAGCTAGAGATGAAAACAAGCTGCTACTGCCAATGAAAAGTGCTACTGGGGGGGTCACTGACAGAAAGAGCAGGCAAAGAAGGAGCAAGTCCTTGTCACTCTTCCTGATTTCCAATCTCCCTCTATTGTTCTCTATTAGTGTAATGTAATAAGAAGCCAGCTGACAAATAAGAAATGTAGTTTGCAGATTCCCATCTCCACCATCACAAAGTAGGACATAGATCATTGGGTTTAGAGTTGAAAGAAAATAGTTTAACAACTGGCAGCCTAATAATAACCCAAGAGCTTTATTGATGCAGCAGCCACTATTGCCTTCTGTCTTTGTCCATGCACTTGTTCTTGTCACGCTTGTCAATATCCCTCTGGCTGTAATGCAAGAACACTGTGCTTTGAGTCCTGGCCACAGGTCTCAGTGCCCATTCATCCCATCTCCTCTCTGGCAGTGTCTTTGGTTAAGACTCTAACTCCTGATCCAGCTCCGACTCTGGAGCTTGAGGCAATTTTTGTAAGAGACTAATTTTTGCCAAATTAATCTTTAAAATTGATGGCATTTCATTTGTAACAACGCGGGTAGAGCCAGAGAGTATAATGCTAAGTGAAATAAGTCAGTCAGAGAAAGACAAATACCATATGAACTCACCCGTATGGGGAATTTAAGAAACAAAACAAATGAGCAAAAGAGAAAAAAAATGAGAGAGAGACACATCAAGAAACAGACTCTTAACTATAGAGAACAAACTGATGGTTACCAGAGGTAAGAAAGGTCGGGGGAGGGCTGAAATAAGTGATGGGGATTAAATAATACACTTATCATGATGAAAAAATAAAATAAAATAAAATTTTAAAAAGGAAAAAAGAGAGGGGGGACTTGAATATTATGATCCAGTTATTTTGCTAAAAATATACTTAGATTCCATACTCACAGATAGTTTAGAGAGTTAAATGTAAAATGCAAAACAGCAACAAACTAGAAAAAAATTATAAACTAGTGTGTATTTTGTTTCGCATAAGATACAGCCTTTTAAAACATTGAGGTAGAGAAAAAAAATCACAAAAGAAAATTTTCATATGTTGCATTATGTATAAAGCAAAATTCCCAACATCAAAACACCATTAACACAAATATAAGGCAGATTATCAGCTGTGGAAAATGTTCTTAATATATAAGGAGTAATAATAAATAGATGCCTAACCATTAGAAAACTGGGCAAAAATTTGGCAAAGCAATAAAGGAAAAAGAAAGATGGGTGACCGATAAAGATAAAAATGTTTTCCTCATTACTAATCAAAACAATTCAAATTAATATAATAGGGAGATAGCATTTTTTACTTAATTTTGCAAAGATTTAAAAAAATGGTAATGGCATCGTTGGTAAGGGTGAGATGAAGCAAGCCCTTTTATGCTTCTAGTCAGAATAGAAAATATTTCAGGCTTCTGGAGGGTAATATTAGCAATGTATATCAAAAGTTTTAAATATATTTTCCCATTTCTACCTAGTAATTCTATTTTTAGCAAATCGTTTGAAAGAAATAATCAAATATATATATTTAGGATATACATATATATTGCTATATGAGTTGTTTACTACAGTATCATTTTAAAAATTTATTATGAAATATTAAAAGATATGAAAAACATGAAGATTAGAGCAGTGAACACCCATGTGCCCAGCATCTGTTTATATGATAAAGAAATAGATCATTATCAATAAAGTTGAAAATAAATACATAATAAATAAATAAAATTGATGGCATTTTGTTAAAATTCAACTAAGTGTATTTTTGAATGGAAAATTTTATATAGCTGGACAAATAAAATATAAATAAAAACATTTTGCAGAAATGAGGAGGAGATCTGATATTAAATCATTTTATGAAGTAACAATCCTGCTTAAAATTGGCCAAGAAATAGGCAAATTAATAAGTGAAGGAAATTACTGAGACCTAAAAGGTCAGAACCACTTCAGTGTCACAATGAGGATGGAGCAGATTTGTGTGGGGTGTTTTTTTTTTTTTTTTAATAACATTGCCCATTTTATAAAAATTGGACTTATGAAGGATCAAAATGAGAAAGTTTTGGGTTAAATTCTGTATCCAGTGGTTATCAATTATTAATTGTTTGCCTTTGAGGAAATTCATTTAACTATTCAAAGGCTAAGTTTTCTCACATAAAAAATGAGAATTGTAACAGTAATGGAGTTGTTTGGAGGATAGATGCTTTTTTACGTTATGAGACATGGCATATGTTATAACATGAATCAGTCCTCACAGACTGTGAAGATTGTTTTAAAAAATCCCAAACTGACTATATATACAAAGGAAATTTGTTAGGTTAAGTAAATAAAAAGTAAATACATTGCCTAGACTGGGGCGCCTGGATGGCTCAGTTGGTTAAGCTCTGACTGTTGATTTCAGCTCAGGTCATGATCTCAGGGTTACGAGATTGAGTCCCATTGCAGCCTCAGCAGGCAGTCTGCTTGAGATTCTCTCTCTCTCTCCCTCTAACTCTGCCCAGGCTCATGCGAGTGCATGGTGCTCTCTCTCTCTCAAAAAAAAAAAAAAAAAAAAACAAAAAACCTTTAGTTAAATTTAGTTAGAAATTAGAAATTAGAGCCTTTTCTCTGTGGTTCTCTCAGCCCCCCATTCTTCAACTTTTATCCCTTGTTTTAGCACAACTTTTGTAACTGTCCTGGGCTCACATATGTATCCACTATCAAACAGAACAAAAAGATGTCTTCCCCAAACAAAAAAATAAAAGTCTTGGGGTAGTCACTGATTTAGTCATCCTAACTCACAAGCACAGACGTGGGCCAATACATACAAGTAAGACATTACCATAGCAGAGGGAGTATGGGTTATAAGTTACATTGTATCAAGATTTATATGCAATCTTTCTGGCTGCCTCTTGGTCTTTTGGCCACTTTATTTCTTAGGCAGGTTTCCTTCAAGTTAGTGATACAGCTACCAGTGGCCCACACTCCATATTATTATACCACAACTTTTAAAGGAGAGAGAGCTGAGGGAGGCCTGGGTGGCTCAGTTTTTAAGTGTCTGACTCTTGGTTTCTACTCAGGTCATGATCTCGGGGTCCTGGGATTGGGCCCTGAGTCAGACTCTGCTCTTGGCCGAGTCTGCTGGAAATTATCTCCCTTTCCCTCTGTTTCTCCCCTGCTCAGGCTCTCTCTCTCGCAAATAAATAAATGAAATATTAAAAAAATAATAATAAAATAAAGGAGAGAGAGCGGATTTTTCACAACTATTATTGAAGGTTCAGGACTTCATTCTTGTTTAACAAACTTATTTCATCTGAAATCATTACATGGCAATAGAGACAACAGAATTTCTGATTGGCTTGGGCCAATCACGGACCAGTTATGGATTTGAGGGTGGAATCAAATGAATAAAGCTTAGGCTATACAATTATGTAATTGCTGCAATATACTAAATATCAGCAAGTGTAGAATACAATTCTTATCCCCACGGTGAAACAAACATGTATCCAATATTATAGTTAATTCCTTCTGTTTTGTTCACAATTTTATATTCATGTTGTACAGATGTAATCACTTACTTGGAATAGTTACCAAAAATATTTTGGTTATTTAAGTGAGTATCTGTAGGCATATCTACCAATGATTTTATTTATTTTAATACATATTAGCTTCTTCTTATTTCAAGTTGAATAATTATATTACTGTTAAATTATACATTATAGAGTATATATGCAGGTATGTATGTGTACATATATATGGAATTTTGAAGTTCAAAGATGAACAAAATTATCCAGAAACAGAAGGTATATCCAACTCTGCAGACTACTTTGAGAAATGTTTAAATTCTAAACCACTGATGTTGGGAATAGCAATAACTGAAAATGTTTGCTGAGAAGGGTATTCAATGCCTGTCTTTTTTATACTAAAAGACTGCTTTATGATTTCGGTGTATCACCCTTTCCTGGATTTGTATTATATGTTATAAATGATGAAGTAATATCCAAGTTCCCCTTTAGTCTGCGTGGAGAAGTGTAATGACCACACGAATTTATTTATAAACTATAAAGTATATGTAGTTATTATTTGATTAGATAATCCACTTGTAACAATACCTGCATGAAGGCATACATTCTAGAGATTCTTAAGCTACATGTTGTCTACCCTTTAATGGTAAATTTTGATGTATCCAGAGAGAAGAATAAAATAGAATGAGGGCTAATCAGGAGATTGTGATGTGCCAAACTCCGCATGAAAATGTAGCAATTAAGATTCTAAAGGTAATGTAAAGGCAAAAGAGGGAATTGCTTTCTTAAGGCACAGTTTCCCCTAAAGCAGCGTGGATCAATTTGCTTTTTGCAAAATATTTGCATGTGATATTGTATAGACAGTTATTAAAATGGGAATATGTTTTCCTGTAAGATCTCTTTTCATCCTTACAAAGGCTAATGTATGTGCAACTGATAATATGTTGCTTAGATGTTGCCAAATGTTTTAGCTTGCCTTTATCACTTACTTCTTTGTGCTTTTCTCCTTAGATTTAACTTACTATTGAAGAAACAAGGGAAATGTGGTGGCATATGGCAAGCAGTAGAATTAGATAATATTCTGTTTCTCTGCTTCCAAGAGCGTGATATGCACTATATTTGTCTGCTTAGATTGAAGTCCCAACCTCCCTTAATGTTACAGCATATGAACTATTTGGTGTCAATTCATTTCTGTCTCTACTCCCAAATCACATGAATTGCTTCTCTATCTTATTTTTATTTATTTTTATTTTTTTTAGGTACTGGCAGTTTTACAGTAAACACTTTTGCTATCGAGAGCCTGTCACAGACAAGTACAAAACATTAGAAAATATAGCCACGCACAGAAACCACAGAGACTGTTTTTGTACCTTATATAAAAAAGACAAATGAAAATTTCAAGAAGATACAAAAATATGTTTATACATTGAGCCTACTTTGGGATAAAAAGCTGACATTAAGAAAGTGAAAATCATAGGCCACAGCAAATATTTGTAGTATATGTGCATACTCTTATTCTTATCGTTCACCAATGTTAGTTTTGCGAAATTCCCACATGGATTCCTTCTCACTCGATTAAGTGATTTCAAAAGCATATGTGAGTATATACTTCCTTTCTTAAAACTCTCTTCTAGAAATATAATATTGAACCTTAATTATTTATAACATGATATAGAATTGATGCAATTAATTCTTCCCTTGGAGGTCCAAATATGTGAAATTATGACACAGAAAGCATTTATCCACAATATAATTGGACTTATATAATCAAGAAGTTGGCCACATTGATGCATGTAATGAACCACAAGTAGAAGAAAAATGATAATGTTAATGAATAGAACTGGAGATGTCCCCTTTAGCACACACATTTACTCATTCTCTGAAAACAGATAATTTTGTACTGGTTACCTCTTATGCACTAGGTAGTAATACATTTGTATCCTAGAGGAACTAAATGTCTAGTGAAAAAGAAAGACATGTATGAAGACAACTTATGGTACAAGCAAAACAGGCAACAAAAAAAATGCATGAACAAAAAGCTGAGGTCACAGAAGATAACAACTATCATAGTGACAGATAGTAGGGCTTCAAAGAAAAGATAACACTCAATATTCATATTTATTTAGCTGCTTTTATTTAGTGTAGGATTAAATGGATTTTTTATATAATATTGGTTGCTTGCTCTATTAATTTTGCAAAGCAGATACTACCTTTTAAGCTGTAAGAGTGATAAAGCAACCATTAAATTATCACTGAGTTATCACTTGTATGCTATTTCACAATTGTCTAAGTGGAAAAGTCTCCATCTTCTGAGTCTTCAAAAAACAAATGGGAAGAGTGTGAAGAAGTGGGAATAGGTCTGTGGATCCACTTACTACCATTTACTAAGATAGGGATAGGGACATGGTGCTCTTCTCTTAGATATATACATTGTGAAATTTTCACTACAAGGAGGCTAATTAACATATCCATCACCATCCAACATCATCATTTTTTCTTTCTCTTCTTTTTCTCCCTCCCTTCTTCCTCTCCCCCTTTCCTTCCTTCCTTTTTCTTTTTTCTTTCTTCTTTCTTTCTTTTTCTTTCTTTCTTGCTTTCTTTCTTGTTTTCTTGCTTTCTTTCTCTCTTTTTTCTTTCTCCTTTTCTCTTTTCTCTTTCTTTCTTTCTTTCTCTTTCTTTTCTTTCTTTCTTTCTTTCTTTCTTTCTTTCTTTCTTTCTTTCTTTCTTTCTCTCTTCCCTCCCTCCCTCCCTTCCTTCCTTCCTTCCTTCCTTCCTTCCTTCCTTCCTTCCTTCCTTCCTTCCTTCCTTCCATATAGTCCTGCAGTCCTAGTATTTGTGCTAAATGAGGAAGAGTAGTTTGGAGTTGATTGTGGTCTTCAGCCGGTTGAAACCTATTTCAACTTCATAAAGACTGTTTTTTTGTTGTTGTTGTTGTTTTACCATTAATAAGATGATTAGCTTTGAGATGGATATTGAAGATGGTGTCCTGAAAATTTTACTGAGAAGAGTTTACAGTAACTAAATTTTAATATCTACTTAATAACCATCACTGACTTTGTGAGAAAAAAATGTATGTTCTAGACAAGTTCACAAGTAAATGGTATAAAGGATTTTACAAAAAATACAAAAAATGAGTGCATCTTTTACTCTACTAATTAATGTATAGAAAGCATGATGTAATGAGTCTTCTTTAGTCTACACAGACCACACTATACAGGCATCCCTTGGAGATATTGTGGAGTTAGCCCCAGACCATCACAATTAAGTGGATATCATAATAAAGCAGGTCAAATAATTTTTTTTTTGGTTTCCCAGTGCATATAAAAGTCACGTTTACACTATATTGTAGTCTATAGAGTGTGCAGCAACATTATATTTAAAAAATGTATGTAACCTAATTTAAAAATACTGTATTGTGGAAAATGCTAACCATCATCTGAGCTTTCAGGGAGTCATAATCTTTTTGCTGGCGGAGAGTCTTGCCTCAGTGTTGAAGGCTGCTGACTGATCAGGGTGGTGGTTGCTGAAGGCTGGGTGGCTGTGGCTACTTCTTAAAATAAGATAATAGTGAAGTTTCCCACATCCACTGACTCCTCCTTTCACTTGAACCCTTAGAGGCTATTGTAAGGTTACTGACCTAATTTCAATATTGTTGTGTATAAGGAAATAGAGAGGACTGAGGAGAGGGAGAGAGATGGGGGAACAGCCCATTTATTGAACAGTCAGAACACATGCAACATTTATTAAGTTCAGCATCTCATATGGGTGTGGTTCATGGTGTCTCAAAACAATTACAACATCAAATATCACTGATCACAAATCACCATAACAAATATAATAATAACAAAAAAGTTTGAAATATTACGATAATTACCGAAACATGACACTGAGACATGAGGTGAGCAAATGCTACTGGACAAATGGTGCTGAAAGATTTGCTTGTTGCAGGATTGCCACAAACTTTCACTTGATAAAGCCCACAATATCCATGAGGCACAATAAAGGAAAGCAAAATAAAGTGAGGTATTCCTGTACCTGTGAGTTTTGGACACATCTTGTCATTTATAATATCCCATGGATGATGAGTAAGACAACTAGGAGGATTAAAATAATGTTACAAAAGAAATAAAAATATTTACAAAAAAAGAAAAAACAAAGGATATGCAATGAAAAGGCAAAGACCTAGAATAACCAACACAATGTTATTGAGGGAAAAAAACAAAATTGGATGACCGACAATACTCAACTTCAGGACTTACTGTAAAACTATAGTAACCAAAACAGTATGGTATTGATAAAAGAATAGACAAATAGTTCAATGGAACAGAATAGAGAACCCAAACATAAACCAACACAAATGAAAACAACTGACCTTTGGTAAAAGAACAAATGCAATTTAATAAAGAAAAACAGTGTTTTCAACAAATATTGCAGGAAGAAGTGGGCAGACACATGCAAAAAAAAAAAATATGAATCTAAACACAAACCTTACAATTTTCACAAAAAATTTACTTAAAATTGATCATAGACCTAAAGGTAAAATGAAATCCTATAAAACTCCTAGAACATAACAAGAGAAAATCTAGGTGACCTTGGGTTTGGAGATGCCAAAATATACAAAGAACTCTTAAAATTCAACAACAACAAATACGAACAACCCAATCAAAAATGTGGAAAAGATTTTAACAGACTTCTCATCGAAGAAGATACAGATGAAAAATAAGCACATGAGAAGATGCTACACATCATATGTCATTAAGGAGTTGTAAAAATAAAACACCAGTGAGGTACCACTACACATTTATAGGATGGTTAAAGCTCAGAACACTTCCAACCCTGAATGCTGACAAGGATGTGGAGAAAAAGGAATATCCATTCATTGATGGTGGGAATGCAAGTGATACAGCCACTTTGTAAGACCATTTGCCAATTTCTTAAAAAGCTAAACATACTCTTATTGTATAATCCAGCAATTACTCTACTTGGTATTTACATAAACAAGTTGAACATCATGACCACCAAAAACCATCACACAAATGTTTGTAGAAGCTTTATTCATAATTGTCAAAAATTACAAATAAATAAGATGTTCTTCAGTGGGTAAAGGAATAAATTGTGGTACATCCAGAAAATGGGATATTATTTGCAATGTAAAGAAATGAGCTTTAAAGGCATTTAAGGGACATGGATGAAATTTCAGGCATTTTTCTAGATGAAATAAGTTGATCAAAAAGAAAAGACTACAATACTGTTTGATTCTAGCTATACAACATTCTAGCAAAGGCAAAACTATGAAGACATTAAAAGAATTAGTTGTTGCCAGGCATTTGATGGGTAGGAGTAAGAAATGAACAGATGGAACACAAGGTAGTTTTAAGGCGTTGAAACTATTCTATACAATACCGTGATAGTGTATATATGCCCTTATACATCTGCCAAAACCCATGGAATGATCAACACAAAGAGTGAACCCAAAAATAAACTATAGACTTAATAATAATATATTAGCACTGGTTCATCAGTTGTAGCAAATATTAAAAACTAATGCATGTGAAGAGGGAGTGCGGAAAGAAAGGTCTACGGTAACTGTAGTTTCTACTCAATTTTTGTATGAACCTAAAACTTCCCTAAAAGAGGTATATTGCTTTTTAAAAGTATACATAATATTTTAAATAGAATCAGTAGTATATATCCCATACATAACATAGAATTCATTGAAGGGTAACAGTGCATCCCACATGGAAGCATTTCACTTCAATGTGAGAACAAATAGTCTAATGAGTCAAAATATTAAATAGTGGGACTGACTGCTTTTGAATATGGTGAATTTTTTGTCATTGGAATTGTTAAAGCAGAGGCTAGATTATCACTCTTTGGCTATGGTGCTAAAGAGATACATGTGCGCACTGATGGGTGGGAAAAAATAAACTCTCAACATATCCAACCATGATTTTACATAATTTCATAAGAAATATAAACATCAAATTGCCAGTATAGAAAATTAGTGACCCCATTACTCACTGTTTTTTTAAAATTTATGATATAGGAGTGCCAAATTATGACTCCCTCTTTGAAAATAAGTAAACAAAGGAATGCAATGTGTAAATATTGCATCTTAATTCCAACAAACCAATTAAAATAATCTTCAGGATAATGAAGAAAACTTGAATTTGGCTGGGTATTTTATATTTATAATGACATAATATTTTGGGGGTATTAGTGACATGGTGGTAATGTACAATCAAAACATCTCCATTAGTAATGGGTGAATTGTTACAACTTCTACGGTTAACTTTAAAAATATAACAAAATAAAAAATATATAGGAGGCTACCTGAAAAAAAATTGATAAAAGTACTGAACACATAGTGATTATTATATTATTCATAATGTTGTATTTATATTTACTTTGTGTATGTTTGAAATTTCCTCTTATAAATTGTGTAATAAAAAATGATTCCTGAAAAAAATAGGCATAACAAGTCCTTAGATATTTGGGTCAGTACTCTGAGGGGCAGATTCTAAAATAACGAAGCAAGAAGATAAGAATTCAGAGGATAGGGCGCCTGGGTGGCTCAGTCGGTTGGGCAACTGCCTTCGGCTCAGGTCATGATCCTGGAGTCCTGGGATCGAGTCCCGCATCGGGCTCCCTGCTCAGCGGGGGGTCTGCTTCTCCCTCTGACCCTCTTCCCTCTCATGCTCTCTGTCTCTCATTCTCTCTCTCTCAAATAAATAAATAAAATCTTTAAAAAAAAAAAAGAATTCAGAGGATAATAGTTTAAAGAAAATGTTGCTGTTCTAAGAGAGATAAGTGAAAGTGTTGAGTGCATGAAACATTAACAGGAAAACAAAAACGGTGTATAAGGGATAAGGGAGGTTAAGTCGCATGACACAGCTGTTAATATGTACACAGTCCTGATAATTAAAGCGCTGAATATGGAATTAAATTTTAAATGGGGCTATAAAAATGTTGGGAGTGGAAAGGGGTAAGAGAATTTTAAAAAACTCCTATCAGTCCCAAGAAAGAGAGTATTTGACTTTACTAATAAAACATGTGAAAGTCAAGGTTTCAGTATTGGTACATCAGCTCAATTATACACAAGACCTAGGCCAGTTCACTCTGATACCATTGGTCCCTTCTTGGTAGTTGGTTGGCTGAAGTAATAACCAGCAACAAATTCTCCCACATCAATAACAGAGAAGACTTTTCACCCATGGCTTTCCCTTCCTTATCTCTGAGAGGAACACTGTTCAGATGTATGTCCCCAAGATAATCTTCAGGTCCCATGGAACCAGGTTATATACATATTTCTCACAGCAAGGAAAAGTGAGAAGTTGAGTATCTGGAATTTTCAGACTTTATAGAAGAAAACTTATAAAAATCAGAGAGTGGGAGAAGAGCCATAACCAATATTATTTACATTAGAAGCTAAAATTTCCATTTGCTGCTTAAAGACTATTAGGTAATGTAAAAAAAAATTGATTTATGAGAGAATACTAAGTAAGTATTTATTTGGATGTATAGAAATATACTGAAAACGTTGTAAAAATTTTGGGGAGATATTTCCCCTAGGGAAGTTTGAAAACTTACATTGCTTTTTCTGATTATATGATCTATATTTATTCGGAGTATTTTTTGTGTGTGTGTATATGTGGGAGTATATGTATATGTGTGTCTATGTGTGTGTGTGTATGTGTGTAAGACCTTATGGCCCTTCCAAAGATGAACTGAACTGTATCATTACATCATTTTAAGGTATTACTGTGAGTTGATATCTGCTATCAAATGTATTATTTCTAATCAAATTTATTTTTAATATCGGAGAATTTTGGAGCAGGGGGATGCACTGTGCTATCACAAATACCGTACATTTCACCTTTTTTCTTATCTGAGTAACCAAATTTGCTTCAGTAATCACTTCTCAGGAGCATACAACCCACAGGACCCTGCCCTCTGAATTGGGCAGCGAAAGGTCACTGTCAGCAGTACAAGGGATTTGGCTGACTCTCATGGATGTGTATGTTCATAGAATGGTCATTTAATACAAAAGCCAAATTCTTCACTAATTTTGTTCTATGAACTGGATTTCCCTGGGGTCACTTCAAATAAACATTGAAAAAAAAGAAAAACAGAAAAAGAAGGATAAAAAAATAAAATAGGCATATGAAGAACAGCCAGAGGACAGACTTTCAGTGGGTTATTACAAAAGCTGTTAAATCTCATGAAAATTTGGATCTTTGTCCCTGTGGATCCAATTCATGCAGCTCTCAGTATTTTCAAAACATCAATATTTTGAAATACTAATGCAGCATTTTTACTAATGTAGCATTACTAATGCTACTAAGAAGACTAATGCCACATTTTTCTAAAGTTCCCCAAAGTCAGATAATAGGGAAATAATCAAAGAAGGCAGGATTTATAGGCTCCGTCTTTTTCTTAAGTGTTTATTTAGATATCTTGTTGATATTTATGGAGATTTTATATTTAAATATTTTAAGATTCTTAAACCATTGAATAATTTTAGCACCATCTCATTATGGAATATTGAAAATACTGAGATATGTTCTTTGCCTCTGAGAAAATATGAATATTTTTTGTGGTAAAAATATGGACATATACATCTTTGAGTATCCTCAAGTGTCCAGTAAAATCCTCTAAATATAATTGCTTGGAAGGTTTGAAGTTTATGGTAGAGTAGCTAAATTTACTTTATTTCATACACAAGAGCTCAAAGAACCAGCACTCTTAGATTTACCTTAATTTAAGGTTGACTCTATTTTTCATTATTTAGCTCTGTGAAAGCTATCTTGAATATCCAGCAGTTGCCTATTGACCTACTAGCTCAACTTCAAGCCCTAATCTGTTTCCCTCAGATGTAGATGCTATATACTAACTTGTCATTCTGATCGTTAAGTATGAAGAGTGCTCTGATGTGATACTGATGGCATGCAGAGTTGAACAGATGAGATCATCTGCCCACAAGCCCAGCAGTTAAGCCTCAAAACTCGTCCCCAGTTTACGCATTTGCTGTGAATTAGTTTTTAACTTAAAATCCCAGAAATGTCCATGGGACATATGGTTCATTCCACACAGAAATTCAACAGTTAAAATATAGCTGTCTATATCCGTGGTTCATTGGATGGCTTATTGTCCTACTTACTGGTTTCCTTCATTATTCTTGCCAAAGATTACATTCTATAAGCTCAGCTGAAAAAACACTTATATTTAATGCAGATAACTTCATTTTTCATCTCACACCCTCCAGTTTGAACTTTCTCATTTTGCTTTTGTCTTTCCAGTTTACACCCATTTGCTTCATATCTACATTTTATCTTTCTATTGTCCCTAAATACTTATTTAAGAGTATTTTGAGCAACTGTTCAACTACTGATATATGGGATAGATACATTGGCACATTCTAGTGGAGAAGAAAAATCTAGAAGAACTTACGAACTTATGAGCTTACTTTACAAATGATAACTGTTTTATACAGTTTATCTGCCTTTTTGATACTACTTCTTCCAAAGATTTGTCTTTATAAATGTTACTTTAGACATATTTGGACACCTATGCCCAGCAAGGATAAAAAGACCTCCACTGAGATAGGCACAGTAGCTTCTGCTTGTTAGAACAAAGGGATTCGAGAGATACCAATTTCCATAGCTCTCCTCCCTTCCCTATTCCCTCACACTCCCCAAGTCCAGACTATGGTTCACACTGAAAACCCTCCTGGGTATTGCACCATATTTATTTTTCTTATTTTTTTATTGTAGATATGTAATAAAAATATAAGTATACTGCATTGCCCATAGAATAAATTAGAAATAATTCCTGAGGTTTAAGATTTTGGGGGAGTTGGCCCAGTCTATTTTTGACTAGTCCACTGCTTGCCTCCTGTTCTCCAATTAAATTGAGCTATTATGTTCTCCATAAAATTGGGTTATCTTCAGATTTCATGTCTCTGAAAACATACTTTTATCAAAATGAAATAGCTCCCAACCCCACATTCTTTCACATTCCCAAGCATCTTTTTAGATTAAACAAATGATCCTTTTCCATTTAGGTTTCTTCAAATCTCTAAGTTTAAATGTAACCACTTTTGGTGAATTTCTACAGCTTTTTACCCATTTCTTTTCTTAAGAAATCTTATGTGTTACAGATATTTACCCCTATTTTACATTCTTTACTTGACCCGAAACTTCCAGGAACCAGGGTGTCAGAAGACTAAGGTATGAATAATTTCCTACTATTCTCATTAGATGAAGAAAGTAATTTATTAATAAAATGTGATAACACCATGGGAAGAGAGGAACAGGGATTTTAATTTTATCTTCTTCTTGTGTCTACATTGGAGAGTAGGATGTGCAGTTCTGTCAGTAACAAATAAAAGAATCATAGGCGATCGTAACCAGCTAATAAAATCCATGTGGAGAAAACCATGATGGTGATGTGATTATGGTAATCTTGATAGCTAGACTCTTTACTAAACACTGATTTTTCCATTCAGTGAGAAGCTTTTCTAGGATTTATCTGTTACTCTTTGCAACATATCTAGGAGTTTTCTAAGAGTGAGTTAAGTAAAGTTCATAAAAATGAACTAAAATTTCATCCCTTTGTTGTCCAGCTCTTAAGCCTTGGTTCATAATAGTTTGCTCACTTTTCAAGAATGAAAGTAAATGATAATTACAGTGTACATCCAATATTCAACATATTTAAAATAAGGTAATGTGTGGCTGGATGGCTGAATATGCAAGTCCATGTAACTCAGGTTTTTCAAGGGAAAAGAAATGAAAATAAATTCTTCAGATGAAAATTTTGTAACACTGAGATTTTCTGGGAATATTCAAGGTCAAATGTGTTCTCTGATTTAAAGCTCAACATATCTTTTTTAAAAGATTTTTTTACTGCAGTATAGTTGACACATGTTACATTAGTTTCAGTGATTTGAAAAGTCAATATGTTATGCTATACTCACTACAAGCGTAGCTACCATCTGTCATCATACCATGCTATGATTGTCATTTATTTCGTTGTATTTCTGTGATTGTTAAAGTGACTCCCATCTGCATCAATAGAACTGAGTCCTAGAGACACTGAGTTTACATTTATTTATTTCTGATTAAAACCCAATGTTGACCCTGAAAAAAAAAAAAAAAACTCCAAATATCTATAATAAATTTAACTCATGGGGGGAATGAATTACTTTTCCCTACTTCAAATATCCCCAGCAGGCACCTGGGTAGCTCAGTTGGTTAAGCATCTGCCTTTGGCTCAGGTCATGATCCCAGGGTCCTGGGATGGAGCCCCACATCAGGTTCCCTGCCTCAGCGGGGGAGTCTGCTTCTCCCTCTCTCTCTGCTGCTCCCCCTGCTATGCTCTCTCTTTCTCTCTCAAATAAATGAATAAAATCTTAAAAAAAAAAAAAATCCCCAGCAAAGCTCAGAAATGCAGTCTCTTAATATTGCATTAGGAAAAAAATGTTCGAGTAAACTATTGTAATATAGCAAATTTCATAAACAAAAAGCTTTTTCTATTATATTCCAAATTTCATGTATATTTTATAATTTTCATCTTACTTGATAAGTTGGCAGCATTAGATATGATTTCCTTCTTCCTTTGCCTGTCTTTGCTTCCATCACATTCTACTCATGATTTTTCATTTATCTCTATGTGACTTTCATTTTTTACTTATTTTTCAGTTTCTTCTCATCGAACCAACTCTTCAGGGGGTGGGGATTTTGAATGTTCTGCTTTAGGCTCCCCTCTCACTGAACATTCCCCTTCTAAGTTATCTATTAAGTACATCTCTTTTCAAAATTGTTTTTTGATTTCCTCCAGATACATATCTGTGTATTTAATATATGTATTTGGATACTCTTAGACCTCAACTAGGCAAACAGCATTTTTCACATCACACTACTTTCTCTTCAATGGTTTCCTACCTCATAAAAGGGCACCATCCTCTCCTGAATTACTCAAGCCAGATAGTTAGGACTTGGCTTTAACTCCCTGCCCCACTCACTAAGTTAGGACAATTTTAGACCTACGTATCACAAATCCTCCATAGCTCCCCTTCTCCAAACTGCCAAGCCCTGTATTGAAGTCTCCATCATCACTGCTCACCTGTCTCACAAGATTCACTCTTGCTCAAAAACCCATGTACTTTGCTCTTTAATGCACTGTGAATGAACTTTAAAACTCAAATATAATTAGGAAACATCCTTGTTTAGAACTCTTTAGAGGTTGTCTTCTTTTCTTTATAGGAAGTTCAATCTTAACATGTTGTCTGGAAACTCCATGTCTTCCTTTCTTTCCAATTTTATACCTCATTGCTTCTTCCTTGTTTCCTATGCTCCAGGTGTGGCTTTCTTTCAGTTCCTCAAATATCCTGTTTTTCTCCTGATGCATACATTCACCAGTTATTTTCCTTCTGGAACATACTTCCTTTCCACATTCATCTGCCCAACAACCCCCACAGCTCCTGCTCCATACACATACACTATCTCCCTTAAACCTATTAAATGTGAGGTCAGAGCTTTCATGCTTATTTGGAAAGACTTTCTTGATTCCCCAGTCTAGCTAAGTATCTTGGTTATACCCTTCCCTAATATCTTGCTTCATTCTGTAATGTTTAATCATATGTGCAATATCTCCATTCTTGGCTAAATTGTAATTTCCATGAGAACATGGATTATATTTAATTTCTTCATGGCTCCTTCTCCACTTTGTGTAAAGCTAGTAGACCTCAGTGTTCACTGGATGGGGAAACTAACCTACCCACTGTATGTTGTAGTTAACAGGAATATAATGATTTGGATAAGTTAAGTTTTTGAACTTGAAGTACATAGAAAGGTTTTTGAAACATGCCTGAAAACAATACAAAAGAAGGAAGAAAGGATCTGTCTGTGCTTATATCATTTTCCCCTTCCTTAGAAAAACCCAAACAAATAAATAGTAGTGAGTTATTTAGATAGGTACTAATACTTATTTTGGGTGGTATTTTACCAGGTTTGGACTAGTCCCTTTGTGGGAATGTAATTACTGTTAAGCAGGGTAGAGTAAAAATGTTAAAGAGGGATTACCATCTCTCAAGTATAAATTGAAAGTCAAATCATAATAGTAATTTATCAATGAAGACAAATATAAGGCTTGAGAATAGTGTCCTTGTCTTTACTTCATAATCTTTTAAAATATAGGATTTCTTCTCAGGTATGAATAGTCATGAAAAAAACTTAGACCATTTGCCCTTCTAATGATGACAGTACAAATACAGCTTATGTCTGTAAGGGCAAGCTGTTAAAATTTATAACGGTATTAAGCTCCAGAATTTCTAATAAAGCAACACAATAAGAAATCAAGACCCTTGGTATTATTTTCTTTTATGTATCCAAAGTAGAGTTTGGAGAATAGAATGAAAGGTAACTGCATGGACAGTAACATAATTTTCATGCTCTGAATTAATTTGAGAAGGATAATAGAATTAGAAGTAGAGTTAATAATGGCAATCAGCAAATCTATACATCTCAAATTGCCAAAAGCATTTATTTTATTAAAATATAAATTACAGTAAATATTCTACCAAATAAGACCCTCCCATGATTTGATCTATTATTTTTAAATGTGATGCAGTCAAGATTTTTCTAAAGTCAAATTAGATAATTTTCATTTTCTCTTTGGACATGAAGTCCATCAGCTTCTTTCTCCTTTCCCACTTTCTCTGTTTAGCTGGTATACAAATTTTATATTTATTTTTATAAATATATAGAAAAGAAAAATATATTGAGTGATCTAAGAATTCCAAGCTTCATGCATTAATATAGACCTCTGAAGAAATTCTCATGTTGGAATATTGTGTTGTTAGTACATTGCTCTTCACTCAGTTAAGTAATACTTTTGTATTTTCTTGTTCTAATTCTTTCTTTCCTATACTATTATTCTACAAGAGATTTGTCCTTTCTTGCTTGCTTTGCAGGGAGCTAAGTTTCCTTTGAAGAGCTCTTCTTTCTTTTAAGAGTACCTCTTCTGTTTAGTTCTTTTGAATCAACCAACCTCTCCGGAAAAAGCCATATGATTCCAACTTTATTCTTTATCTCTGGTCAGGAAACACAATTGTTCTTATCTTTCAGCAATTTCAAAAACCCTCACATTATTGTTGAATTAATGACTCAGCAAAACAACATGCTCTCAACAACTTATTCTTTGATTCAATCAAGAGAATAAAATTAAAGAAAGAGCTTGTATAACCCATATGTCTTCAAAGTCATAAAACCTGACATGAAAACATTGCCAGCACATAGTGATTGGCTGAATATAGGAGTAGGGTGGTTTGGGAATCAAACAGGGTTCTGGACGTATCAAGTAAGTGTATGCTGGAAATTCCACTTTTAATAATGATACAGAAGTCAGAAAGAGTTTCTTTTGCATAAGGAGAGAAAGATTTTTGTTGTAGCTTTTTTGAGTATAGTCATTGTATCTCTGGACTCAGTTTTACCAAAAATTATAGACATACACATCATTCTTCAGGCTCTGTATTAGAATTTGAGCTACTAGTAGTAACAATTATAGACTGTCTATAGGTCATTAGATGACACTCGGGATTCTCTGAGCAGTCTGGCTTATGTAACTGTTCTTTTGCACCAACTCTTGTATCCTATCATTTTAACTTGTGAATTTACCTTTAACAGATCAATTTTTGGAAGTGCTTTGAAACTTTTAGTAATAATTAGAACTCATGGGGCACCTGGGTAGCTCAGTCATTAAGTGTCTGCCTTCGGCTCAGGTCATGATCACAGGATCCTGGGACTGAGCCCCGCATTGAGCCCGCATCAGGCTCCCTGCTCCGCGGGAAGCCTGCTTCTCCCTCTCCCACTCCCCCTGCTTGTGTTCCCTCTCTTGCTGTGTCTCTGTCAAATAAATAAATAAAATCTTTAAAAAAAAATAATTAGGGGCGCCTGGGTGGCTCAGTCGTTAAGTGTCTGCCTTCCGCTCAGGTCATGATCTCAGGGTCCTGGGATTGAGTCCCACATAGGGCTCCCTGCTCCGCGGGAAGCCTGCTTCTCCTTCTCGTACTCCCCCTGCTTGTGTTCCCTCTCTCGCTGTGTCTCTCTCTGTCAAATAAATAAATGGAATCTTTAAAAAAATTTAAAAAAATAATTAGAACTCAGGTCCTACTCCAAGTAGAAGCCATCATAGAGTTTTGCAGGAGAGTCTGACATTAGGAACATCATGAAGTTACCTATTTAGCAGTGGGAGAATCACTCAAGAGATGATATCATTGGTATTAAGACACAAAGAGAAACATATTTAAGAAATCACATTCTGAATGAGTAATTAGCCACAAATCAGGAAAGTAAAGGGTAAATTCTGAGAGGAAAGGAGAAAATGCCACACTAAGTATAAACATTATTTTAAACCACTTTTAAGAGGAAAAACATACTTTGAAACAGCAAACCTCTGAAAAAAAAGAATTGTCATATTGCTTTAAAAGACCTGAAATACATTACCACTGAAAGAAATTATAAAATTGTCTTCCCTTGAGTTCTGAGAATGAAGTAGAATAATAAAGTGTCTGAAAGTGTTCAGGAAAGGAGATAGACTAATTGCACTCTCAAGGTCTTTCCCAAACTTATAATTTTATGAATACTTCATTAACTTTAGTCATATTAAATAAAAACTGTCATAAAACAAAAATTCATTTTGTGGTCATAGAAGTTACATTTTTACCCATAGCACCTTCCCTTTCTGACAATTTCAGAACAATCGTTAATAACACAATCACATGGAAAAAGTACTATGTGGCTAAAAAAGTACATTTAAAATTGGCCTCCAAATATTTAAGTAAGGTACAAAGTTTTACATGAGTTCTACTTAAAATACAATCTCTGAATGTATTGGAATAGAATATAGGGGAAAAAAACCAGGAAGTATACATGAGTATTCTTCAATTTTACTAAGTTTTTTTGGTTGCTGTTCAGAAATAGATTTCTTTTAACAATACTTTAACAAACACTCTGTAATGCTTTACAATTAAGAAAAATACTTTCACATATGTTTGCATTTGTAATTTCATCTAAATGATCTTTAAACCTGCATTCCAAATTAGGAGCCACCAGAGTAGACTGACTATTGCTTTCCCCACTTAAAAAAGAAGAGTTCCATTTTCTTCTGTAGTGTTTTAATTTTGTACTTTCATAAAATTTTATTTGCAAAAAGTCCAACTGCATGTAAAAATTTATTGGACATCACTTCTTTAAAGTGATTTTTGCAATTCTCAAAACAGACTTAAAAATGCAAATATGTTGGTACACTTGAAACTACGAGAATTGTAAACTCCTTGAATAAAGGCTTTAATATTACATTTCTATAAGAGTAACATCTTTATTTTTTATAGCATGTTTTAAATGCACAAAATTAACCAAATTAAACACTATACAGAGATTATGGAAGTATGGGTTTAAATAAACAAGTTGCCCTAAACTATTTTTATTTTGTATTAAAATTATCCACAGATGACTTCATATTTTAAGTTTTCCAAATTAGTGGCTTTGTTTTCTTTTCACTATTTTAATATTTTCAAGAAATTACAGCAGTTTTATTTGGGAAAGGGTTAATCTTTGATAGGAATATTTATGAAAATATACCCATCTCATTAATTTGAAACATTCTAAATATCTAATAAGATAAGTGAGATGGTTTTAAATAATTAGAGGACTGCCAAAACTGTTCCAATTCCAGGTCAATAAATAAGAATGATCTTGAACAGGAATCAGATGACCTCTGAAAATTTTATCTTTTTTGTAATTATACTGATGTTAATAAAGTTAGACAATCTTCATTTAATTTTATTTTATGATAATATTAAGATTGAATACTAAAAAGATGCGATTAGGAATTCAATAAAATGCTATAATATTTTGGACATGAAATATCTTTTTAAAACCTCTTTTAAAATTCAGATCTTTTAGTTCTAATGAAAAGCAATAATAAAGGTTAAAATACAATGAAGAAAAAAAGTTGGGGGGTAAGAAGAAGCAAGGAATAATTTGTAAAGAAAACATATTTTTTACCTGTAAAATATGTATTTTAAACATATAAATACAAGATGCTTTTTTGTGGTGTGGTGGAGGGATTCATCATTTTACTGATACTGATTTATTTTTATTTACATGTGATCCTCTTTTATGAAAAATCTCATGTCAAGAACAAAGTTAGTAAGTTCTTTTTATATTGCTTTATGTGAAAGCTTCATGATTAAAACATATCCTTGTATATTCTTAAGAGCACTAACCAGATAGCAATGCCATTGGTTTCTACCTTTTTCTATGTATCTGATACCTTTTCTCAAATATTTTCATATATCAAACAAATAAAGGATCTACTCCTAACATTCCTCATTTGATGTTAAAGAAAAATAAAAAGGCCCATTTATAAGTAACTATGTCCTCTACGTGGGACTGGACATTGCTTCTCTTAGTATGATGACCTTCCTTTATTTCTGATAAGAGTGACATTGATGATATCCAAGAGCACGACATTGTCCAAGTTATAAATCTAAAGGATAGCTCTTATGTTCAGTTTTTCCTCTGTTTGAAACTTATATACTGTTAGAAGAGAATAGCCCAATCTTCGGTGTACCAGGACATAATAAGGAAAAATTTTGAAGCCCACTTGTTTTATAGTAAAAAAGCAGGTTGAGGTAGCATTGCTCAGGAGTTCTCCAGAATAGCTACACACAAGTTGACATGGGTCAATCACACAGCACGTTTTTGGCACATGGTGCACAGCCAAATAAGTAGTTTTCTACCCTGCTAAGAACTTTTTCCTTTCCTTGGAGGGCTGAGACACACAAGCCTAATTTGAGATGAATGAAACAGTATTAGTAGAAGCAAATTGGGAGATGCATCATATTTGAGAGATGGTTGATTAGCAAGAAAAATATAAATATTGATGTGAATGTGGGAAGGAAGCAACATGATTGTTCCAAGCTGAATGGTTTAAATTAAATAACAAAGTGATTTAATCCCCATATTTTAGTCTATAAAACATAAAGGTGACTGGTCAAATTTAGTAAAAAATATAGCCTTATTTAAAAAGCCATAATGCAATATTATCTGCATTAAGATAATTTTTAGGAACAATTTTCTATCTTAAATTTATAAATGTAAGCTATATTATAATATATAATATATGAATATGGAGTAAATATGTACCATAAATTTCTATCTTTAAAAATTTGGGGTGTTTTTTTCTTTTAAATACATTGGATATCCAAAAATAGTACAAAGATGAATCAGTTATAAAATGAAGAATATGAAAATAAATGACGTAAAAATAATTCTGTTACTTCTTTCTTTCTCTTCTAAATTAGGAATTTAGTTGTGTTTGTTTACTTGCTTATTTCGGTTTGGTTTTTAGTTGTGGCCTTTTATTAATGTATTAGGTAATATGTAAACCCTAGTTGGCATTTCTGGTGTACTTTTCCACTTGACTTAAAGTTAGTGCCACTTTGTAGTTCCTGGAAGTACTTCACACATTTCAGATTACACATATTTGGATGTTACATTCAGTTAATCCATAGATTAATATATGGTTTCTTTGGCTGAGATTCTTTTCTTGTTCTGCAGATAATTTGAAAACTTTATTTTGAGAAAAAAGTAGAGGCCGAATGAATTAACTAATATGTTACCTTTTTTCTTTTCCTTTTTTTTAACCATATTCACAAACTTGCCAACCAGATAATGTTATCCTCAGATAGACCTTAGCAGCACAGTGAGTCCATCTACTCATTGCATGCTTCGGTCTCCTATATAAATTCAGAGCCACGTTCACTTACAAAGAATTGATTTCCACCCGAGTGGGCAGAATCAATGCATCAACCGTTACAGATTTTACTATTTGTACCCTTGGCCAGAGCCTGTGATTTGTGTTTACAATCCATAAGAGCTTTCATGCCCTTCAGATCTGCTTGTACCTAAAAAAAAAAAATTTATGGTAATGCAATGCAACACTTTTAAAGTTATACTTCTGCCACTAACACCACAGCCTATTTCTCCAGTTATTTTAATTAATTAGAATAATAATATGTTACTAATATTTTCATATTTTTCTCTTCAAAGATTTGACATCTACTAGTTATTTCTAGCCTCTATCCAAGGAAAAGCTTTTAATACATTGTTAGCTAAGAATCTAGAGGAACATGGTTTTTGTTTTTTTTTTTAAGATTTTATTTATTTATTTGAGAGAGAGAGAGAATGAGAGACAGAGAGCATGAGAGGGAGGAGGGTCAGAGGGAGAAGCAGACTCCCTGCTGAGCAGGGAGCCCGACGCCGGGCTCGATCCCGGGACTCCAGGATCATGACCCGAGCGGAAGGCAGCCGCTCAACTAACTGAGCCACCCAGGTGCCCCGGAACATGGTTATTCTTAAGTTTAATTGAGAAAAAGAAAACATAATCACATGAATGTATCATTTTTCACCATTTTCATTGGAAAAGATTAGCAACATTAATTAAATAGAGAGGATAGAGTGTGCGCCAGGAATGGCGTTAACAGGCAGTTTTTAGAAGGAAATTTGCCAGCATATACAAAGTACTTCCTTTTCAAATAAGAAATTATAGTGTTGGGTCTGTTTTCCCCCAGAAAGGCTCACAAGGTGCAAAATGTATGTTAATGCATATTTATTCCAATGGAATATAACTAATGATGTACTGAAAACAATCTAAATATTTATTTTGAGGAAGTGACTTAAATAAATTATAGTATATTCATGCAATTAAAAGATTAACTGATTAAAAAATATTAGAATAACAGATGAGAGAAGTACCTATGCACTGACAGGGAAGGAAGCTCATTTGATATAAGGTAAAAATTAAGATGCAAGAGTACATGCAAAATAATTGCATTCTGACATGTTATTTTTGCTTAAAATATAAGATATAAATTCTGCAAGTCATACTTTTTAAATTTGCTATCTCTTAAGGATCAGATAGGGTGGTGGTCTGGGTCTGAGTGTTAGGCAGACATTTATTTGTTACAGTGTTTTGTATCATATGATGTTTTATATTTATAATCAGAAAATAATATCGAGGTATTTCCAGCTGGAAAGTGAAAGAAATATTTTTAATAGTCATTTGTTAAATGAATATGCTAATGCTAATTTTTAAAAAGCCACATGATAATACAAAGAAATGTGTTTATTTACTATAAAGATGGGATGATTATAATATTTATTACATTATTTTATTTTTTCTCTGTAAGAAATTAAGTGACTACCTTCAGTAAGTTTTTAATAGAGGGTATTTTTATTCTTTTTTGGAAGAATTTTGGATTTTTTTTCCTGTTTAGTTCTTCTTTGGGCACTCAATTTTGTAACTGATCACATATTTCTCATTGCCCAGACACATTCGACTAAATATTGTTTCCCAACTGTAGCAGGTATATTCAACCGTACGACATGAGTTATCTGTCAAGACACAGACTTGGCTCCATCTTATTGCCTGTCCTTGTTTTCCTTTCCCCTCAGCTTTAACTTATGTGTTATTGCTTTTTTAAAAATAAACTTTTCTATTTTACAACAGTTTTCGATCTGCCGAAAAATGGGAAATATAGTGTACAGAAGATTCCCTGTATATATATTAGATTCAGTTTACTTAATTATTAACATCTTACTAAAAGTATGGAGGATTTGTCAAATAACTGAATCCCAAATTAGTACATTTTTATCTAAAGTTTATTCTTTACTAAGATTTTCTTTTTTTACATTTTCCACTAAGGTCCTTTTACTATTCCAAGATCCAGCTATGATGTTACATTACATTTAGTTATCATGTGTCCTTAGACTCCTCTTGGCTGTCACAGTTTATCAGACTTTCTTTGCTTTTAATGAAATTAACGGTTTGGGAAGTACTGGTCAGATATGCTATGGAACGCCTCTTAATTCAAATTTGTCTGATAATTTTCTGATAATTAGATGGGGATCATATATACCCATATGGACTCATGAATATTTTATAGTTTGATTTATATTCAATACTACTTATTATATCTTTAGGTAGTGAAAATACATTTGTTAATATTACTAAATGTGCAGAGATGAGAATCTCTTGAGTATGGTCCATTAAGAGATATTCAATATTTAGTTAATGAAAGCCTATGTATAGGTTAAGGTCTATATGTTCAATAGATCAAGAAAAAAAGAATTAACATCAGGCTGAACACAGGTAAATTTATGATATACAAGGCCAGTTGCCCAGAGCAGAAGATTTTGCAACCATAAACTGGTAGAAACACTGAAATAATAATTTTGATAAATTGCTGGAGGTTGAGTGTGGGTTGTCATGAAAGCAAGAAACTCATAGGTGCCCACATTCTTGGATGGGTCACTCTTAAAATAAGAATAAACCTGGGTGAGGGGCGCCTGGGTGGCTCAGTTGGTTAAGCAACTGCCTTCGGCTCAGGTCATGATCCTGGAGTCCCGGGATCGAGCCCCACATCGGGCTCCCGGCTCGGTGGGGAGTCTGCTTCTCCCTTTCCCACTCCCCCTGCTTGTGTTCCCTCTCTCGCTGTCTCTCTCTCTGTCAAATAAATAAATAAAATCTTTAAAAAAAAAAAAAAAAAGAATAAACCTGGGTGGCTCAGTCGGTTAAGTGTCTGCCTTCGGCTCAGGTCATGATCCCAGGGTCCTGGGATTGAGCCCTGCATTGGGTTCCCTGCTCGGCGGTAAGCCTGCTTCTCCCTCTCCCACTCCCACTCCCCCTGCTTGTGTTTCCTCTCTCGCTGTCTCTCTCTCTCTGTCAAATAAATAAATAAAATCTTTAAAAAAAAAAAAAGAATAAACCACAGAATGGGAAAAAAATACTTGCAAAATACAGATCTTGTAAAGGATTTGTATCCAAGACATACAAAGAACTCTTAAAACTTAATAATAAGAAAACAGCATAACTAAAAAATTGGCAAAATTTCTGAACTGACACCTCACTAAAGAAGACATAAATTGAAAATAAAAACATAAAATGATGCTCAACATAATTTGCCTCCAAGGAATTGAAAATTAAAACAAAAATGAGATAGCATTACAAACCTATTAAAATGGTTAAAATTAAAAAAAAAACTAACAATAGGAAATGCTGGCTAGGCTGTAGAGAAACAGGAATATTCATTTATTGCTGTTGTGAATGCAAAATGGTACAACCACTTAGAAGACAGTTTGGTGGTTTCTTACAAAGTTTTTAAACATAATCTTGTAATATAATCGAGCAATTGGGTGCCTAAGTGTGCACCCAACTGATTGAAAACTTATGTTCATAAAACACCTGTATAACGCTGATTATAACACTTCATTCATACTTACCCCAAACTGGAAGCAACCAAATTATCTTTCATATGGTGAATGGATAAACAAACTCTGGTACATGCATAATGAGTTATGAAGCCATGAAAAGACATGGGTGAATCTCAAATGCATATTGCTAAGTCAAAGAAGCCAATCTGAAAAGGCTACTTTTTGATTACAATCATAGGACATTCTGGAAAAGGCAACACTATAGAGACAGTGAAAAGATCATTGGTTCCCAAGGGTTTGGGGAAAGAAGGGAAGAGTTGGAAAGGTAAGTCACAGGGGATTTTTTTGGGATGGTAAAACTATTCCTTATAATACTATAATTGTGGAAATATGAAATAATGTATTTTTAAAATTCATAAACCTTTACAGCACAAAGAATAAACCTGAATGTACAGGGGCTCCTGGCTGGCTTAGTCAGTAGAGCATGGGACTATTAATCTCAGTGTCATGAGTTAAAATCCCATATTGGCTGTGGAGCTTACTTTTTTTTTTTTTTTTTAAGATTTTATTATTTATTTATTTGAGAGACAGAATGAGATAGAGAGAGCATGAGAGGGTCAGAGGGAGAAGCAGACTCCCTGCCGAGCAGGGAGCCTGATGTGGGACTCGATCCCGGGACTCCAGGATCATGACCTGAGCCGAAGGCAGTTGCTTAACCAACTGAGCCACCCAGGTGCCCCTGGAGCTTACTTAAAAAAAAAAAAAAGATAGAAAACCTAAATGTACAAAAATTAAAAAAAAAAAAAAATTAGGAGGTCAAAAGATCCCAAAGTGAAATGGAGAATATGCAAATAACTATATCACAATATATGAAAAAACAAAAACAAAAACAAAAACACGAGTTTGCTGACTTTTGGTAATCTGGAAGATTAAAAGTTAAAGAATCTATATATAAGTACTACATTCAGTTTGATAAAGGGGTTTTTCATAGACATACTGGTTAACAATTCAGATACAGATTACTATATTCTGAAATTTTTTACCCCCTCAAAATTCATGTTGAAATTTTAACCCACTCAGAAGATGGTACTTGGAGGTAGGGCCTTTAGAAATTGATTAGATTATAAGAGTAGAACCCTCATGAATGAGATTAGTGCCCTAAAAAGAGTCTCCAGAGAGATCCCTAGCACCTTCAATGCTGGCACCTTGATCTTGGTCTTTTCAGCTTCTAGAACAGTGAGAAATAAATTTCTGTTATTTATAAGCTACCCAGTCTATGTTATTTGGTTATAGCAGCCTGAACGGATTGAGACTCACTATATATTTACAGAGGAATTTAACAGTTAGTTAAATGCATGATAGATGGTGGAACAATGTTTCTCATAGTTGGGTAGGAAGTGACAGATAAGCAAGGGGACAAGGCTAGAAAAAGACTTGTAGTAATGAATCAGAATTGGATATATTATTATTAACTCATGCTTACATTAATGTAGATGCAGATGGTCACATATAAACACAGTTACAGTTTCAGTTGTATATATGGTCCAATATATACATATATATTTATTGATGCCAGCTGACAGGACCTAGAAGCAATGTCACCCCAGTAGCAATAAATAACCTAGCACACCAAATGTTGATCTCTAGTACCATTCTCTAATCTCAGCAACAGCAACAAAAGAAAGTGTTCCATGGAGAGATGGCTGACTCTAAGACTGGGGAAGGATGTATACAAAGCAGCCTGGAACATCTTGTAGAAACCAAAAGTAGGGAAGTGTTTAAATACATGTGTAGAGTAACCCTTTCTTTAAGTGGGGCAAGTGTACATGGTAAGATCTGAACCATGATATCTACTCTGAGAGTAACATAAAAAGAACTAATATGGAAACATTAAGGAAATAGACTCTCGACTTTTGACTGATTTAAATGTGAAGAGTAAGAAGATGTGAAGTGCTCTAATTCTTATGCTCCATCTCAAATTTCCACAGTATTCTTCTATTAATCTTTCTAAACACAGACCTTCCTTTCTTTAAGGAGTACTTTCAACCTCTCTCCATCACTGACATCTTCTACTTTGTCTTTGTTAAATCCCTTCCAATTCTGATGCTGCTACAGTACATGTCATAGTAAATGAAACCCTTCCCCAAAGAGGGAGCAGCATGAGAATAAGAAGGGGTGAGGGGGAGTAGGTTACAGGACTAGAAAAAGTTCAGTGTGGCTGGAGTTTGGAAAGTGAAAGATTGGCTTTCAAAGCAGCTGGAAAATTAGACAAGAAATTGAGCACCTGGTTGGATGTTAATACTATTTACAGGGATAAGCAAAAACCAGAAGTCACAGTTGTAATTGTTGGGAGGATACATATATTCAATTATAGACCTGCTCATTTAAGATGCTTGTGAAAAATCCAAAAGAACTAATACAGTAAGAAGTTGAATATTTAGGTCTATAGTTCATGAGGAAAAAAAATAACAAAATATGTTATTTTGAGAGTCATCATCTCTTAGCTGTAATACTGAAGTCAAGATTTAGGTACTCTTACATTCCTTCAAATGCCCCCATGATCTTCTCCATTGTTCTGCTAAGACATGTTAAATTAACTGTTTTTTGGGTTTTTTGTTTTTTTGTTTTTTGTTTGTCCCCATTAAAGCAATGGTACTCTACCAGAACCTTTAGGGAACTTTGAAAGGAAGGACTTGTGTTTTATTAATTAAGGAGAACTTTAAGTGGTCTTTTAAGGGGAGGATTTGGGTTTTATTAATTTTTATTTCTCCAGCATGTTGTACAATATTTAATAAATAAATTCATCCTTTCCCATAAATAGCCTAAGTAGAAATTCTGTGTATCAGGCACAGTAAGCTATGAATTAAGCTAAATAGATATTATAATCCACACCTCGTAAGATACAAACTAAATTTCTGAATAATTACATAATTTACTCACTGTAATGTAGTAGGAAGTTGCAAAGTTAAGGGTAGAAATTATCTCTTGGCTTTCATTTTTTCCCCTTAATTTGTGTTAGTATTCCTTAATTATACTTCTAAGAGTACATCTAATCTTGAACACTTTCTCAAGATACCCATGGTTCCTGGTAGAGTACCACTGCTTTCACTTCAGCAGCCCATTTGGTTTAATTTTAATACTGACTGAGGCAAAATGCATGTAAAGTTGTGAATGAATTTTCTCTCCTAAGTGCCTGGAGTAAGCAAACACTAAAAATACATATTTTTGAAAATCCTTCTAAAGCATGGAAGATACTTAAATAACATCCACTTGGGAATTAAAATTTGTATTTCTAATACACAAATAATTACAAACTCTTAGGCCAAATGCCAGATTGCAGGTGCTTAACAATTTTATTTGTAGACCAAATAAAACAGTAAAATAAGTCAACTCTTTTAGGGAACTAGAGTTTTAGCGTGCTTTATGTATTCCATATAACCAGTCGATCTCATATTATTGTGAGCAAGATGATCTGGCCAGAAAAGGGGAAAGAAGATGAGTAAGATCCCTTGGCTATGTGACTTGCTTGCCCCCTTTTCCATTCTAATGCCTTTAAAAACTTGTTAGTGACAAACAGTGAAAAAGACCTGAAAATTACTAGACAACTTCCAATTTAGAAAATATTTTGAATTTGCTGATGATAATTTACTCCCTGGGAAGAATTTAAGTGCTTTTGAGAAGAATTAACTTTTATAAAGATGGAGGTAATCATTGCCTAGTAAATAATTGCTGATGTGAAATTAATCACCATTTTTTTGTGCAAGTAAAAGAATTTTGAATGCTTATTGTGCAGTTTTATTTTTATAATTATTCTTATTGCTTTTCTAATTTAATAGACTTTACCAGCACATTTCATAACATGACAAATATTTCCTAAAATATATGATAACTGGTATCTGCATTTTTCAATTATGTAAAGAACATTTTTATCATAACTTCTTTACTCTAATTTCATGACCTTGATTTTTACAGTGTTATTTCCTTTTTAGTAAACATGGAATGATATTAAAGTAACCCTAAAAAATTATACCTAAATTTCGGGAGCTGGGTTTCTACTTCCTGCCAACTCAAAACTCAAAAAAAAAAAAAAAAAAAAAAACTTAATTTTAATATATTATCCACTTGCAGGTTGATAAAGCCTTCATAGTTTTGGAATTTTGTTCATCCATATAAAATATGACAGAATAGCAAGTTAGTCCATTGTGTGATGTTTATGAATTTATATATATTGAATTTGAAACCTATTTGCTTCTTCCCACTTTACCAGCACCTTAACATCTTTACTCAGTGTCCTACTTGCTTGCTCTTCACTTTCTTCATTTTTTCCCATCTTCATCTCCTATCTTCAATATCTAGGTTGCCTTGCCCTACTTCAATGTTTACTTATGTAACAACCTCCTAATTATATTAGTAACAGATTAAGCATTTGTATTGTGGGCTCCCATTTTGTATTATTGCAGTTGGAGGAGCAGAAGTTAATATATTTTAAGGATTAAGAGCCATATAAAGTATCAGCTAACAACATGGTAATAAAGCAAACATGAATTCACATCCCAGTTTCACGATTTACTTCCTACAAGATCCCCAGCAAATTTTTTACCATAACTGATTGTCCTTTTTAAATCTGTAATATGATGATTAGATAGCTTATTGGCTATTTGCTTAAATAAGACAATATATAAATAGCATGGTGCCCATAAAATATTAGTAATAAAAAGGGGTTTCTATAATTATGAGTCTGTCATTATTGTTTTACTTCTTTTAGTCTTAAAGACAATTTCATCTCTTAATTTAATCTCTCTATTTAAAATATGAATACTTCAGAAAAGTTATTAATAAAAGTCTTTTTCTTTAGCCTTGATGACTGGGCACAAACTCCCCCAGCTTACGGAAAAGAAGTACAATTTAAGAAAAATGTAATTTATAATCCCCTTTTAATTTGTGTTGTGAGGTCCACAACACATTTTTTCATCATCACACCATGGGAATCATTGAGACACTGTAGAATTCTATCTATTTCTATCTACAGTTTTGCCTCAAATATGAGTATTTGAGCTTAAATAGAGCAGATTATTTTTGTGATTTATAAACATAATTTAAAAGTTCAAGTCAGTTAAGTGAAATACATCATTGAGAAATACATAATTAACGTTTTTGCAAAAGGAGATAAATAATTGTTTTTCTTATGAAACTATTCCTACCAGGTGATTATTTTGGGGGAGGGGAGTGGTAAATGACACATGCAAATGACCTCAGACATGTGGTTATTTGCCTCTTCTAATTAATAAAACTTTATATTGTTGTCTAGAACTTAAAAAAGACATTTAGTAATTCATTTAATACACAAGCTATAATAGTTAACATGTGTTGAGATTTTGAAAGATAAGCCCACGCATCTAATTAGTACTGAAACTGGGTTTTGAGCACAAGTCTGTTTACTTCATAGTTCATATAAACCATAATGCCACTAACAAAACTATACTATCTCTCATAAACTTAGTTCTGCTGATTGTCCTGTCTTTGTTCAGAGTTTTCCTCTTAGAGATGTGAAGGAAAAAGAATTAGGAAGACTAAGTAGCCATCAGTAAAGGACAAGAAAGAAGGAAAGTTAATATTGGACAGCAAAATAAGCAAAAGGAGAGTTTGAAAAAAAAATTTCTAAAACTGATTTGTGTCCTATATGTTTGTACACAAGCATATGTGGGGTGTGTGTGTGTGCACAGATATTTTTGAAACGCACTGTTGTGGAGCTTTACAATATATGATTATTTTTGCAACTTTCATGAATGGGACTGAACCAAAGGTTCAACACTGACATTCCATTTGCAGCACAAGGGGAAGGCCATCTCAAAGACAAAAGCCCATCAGAGAATACAAATTGCTTCTAAATCTTCAAAGTTCAAGTGTAATAACCATTTGCAAGAGTAGTTTAGGGAATATCAACTGCCATTGAGATTGCATTCACTTAAGGAGGACATCAAAGGAAACCAGAGTTCTCGCCACATCATGATTTATGGATTTGGCTTGAACACTTGTAATTACTTCCCTAGCACAAGAGAATAAGTATAGATGCATGAACTCCACCAAGCTTCAATTCCTGGGAATAAGAGCGCTTGATTCTCTTTTGCTGACAGATTCTCAAAGGCATTATAACAGCAAATAGGTCAAAACGTTATTTCATGCCTCAGACTGGAATGGACAAAATTGTATCAAGAAGGCTACTGTTCTTGGGGCGCCTGCGTGGCTCAGTCGTTAAGCATCTGCCTTCGGCTCAGGTCATGATCCCAGGGTCCTGGGATCGAGCCCCGCATCGGGCTCCCTGCTCAGCGGGAAGCCTGCTTCTCCCTCTCCCACTCCCCCTGCTTGTGTTCCCTCTCTCGCTGTGTCTCTCTCTGTCAAATAAGTAAAATCTTTAAAAAAAAAAAAAAAAAAAGAAGGCTACTGTTTTTTCAACAAATTATTTCTGACAAAATTTTTGAAAAAAATATATTAATGATATACATGGTTTTACTGAGAATTTTTACCCAAAGCAGCTAATTATATCTAAGTAAAGTTGACTAACATAAAATTGCAGAGGTGCATAAAATATTCGTAAGTAAGGCTATGGAATATTTCCCCTTTAAGTAAAAATAGTAATCATTATTTTTTCTACCCATGATGTCTACAAATGTAAAATTAAGAAATACCACCTTATTTGCTTTCAAATGATATGTCAATTTTGTTTTGATTCTCTGTCTAGCTAAAATAGATAGTTAAATCTAAAGAGTGCAAGGGTCAAGGGCGCCTGGGTGGCTCAGTCGTTAAGCGTCTGCCTTCGGCTCAGGTCATGATCCTGAGCCCCGCATCGGGCTCCGGGCTCTGCGGGAAGCCTGCTTCTCCCTCTCCCTCTGCCCCTGCTTGTGTTCCCTCTCTCACTGTGTCTCTCTCTGTCAAATAAATAAAATCTTAAAAAAAAAAAAAAGAGCGCAGGGGTCAATTTAAGGTAAAAATACTAGGAAGTTATAATCCACTGATCTTTTATTTCAACCCTCATGACTAATTTATTTATGGCTAATCTCTGCATTAAAACAAGAAAACATGATGGAAAGCCACAGAAATCTACATAGTGAGTTAACTTTATGCCAAGGAGTAATTAAGTTATTTGAAATCCAAAAATTACTTCATTTATTCACATTAATGTACAAGAAAAATAAAGGTAAACATAAATAAGACAAAATCTTATAAAGGCAAAACTGAATTTAGGAATATTTGATAAGTGAATGCAATTCCATACAAAAGTGATTCTTTTCTCTTGAGGGGTTAAGTGAAACTAAGACTATTTTACCATCTGTGGTAACACTGCCATTTTTACTTTGTCTTGTCCTTTTCCTGCATAAATCCTTGCCTCTGTGTGCAGTTCAGCAGAGAGCTAGTTGTTCAACAGAATTCATATCCACCCTCAATTTCTCAGCTCCTGTCCTATACATACACACAATTTACATATAGATACATAGTTTAATATTTACATAAATATATTAATTTTATATGTATACCTATACAATTTATCATAAAATAAAGAATTTGTCACATCTAAAATTGGAATGAGATACATACCTCAAGATATGAATATTCATTCTAATTATTTAAAATAATTAAGAATTTACCTCATATCAGAAATACATAGTAAATAATTTTAACAGCATTTAATTAACTGCCTATTAGAAAGGAGGCTAGATGCTTTACGAAGTTTGTCACAAATAGTAATTACTAGGGGTGCCTGGGTGGCTCAGTCATTAAGCGTCTGCCTACGGCTCAGGTCATGATCCCAGGGTCCTGGGATCAAGCCCCGCATCGGGCTCCCCGCTCCCCGGGAAGTCTGCCACTCCCTCTCCCACTCCCCCTGCTTGTGTTCCTGCTCTCACTATCTCTCACTATCTCTCTCTCTCTCTCAAATAAATAAATAAATAAAATCTTTAAAAAAAATAGTAATTACTAAATCCTTTTTGGGTAGGGATTTTTCTTATACTCTAATGGAAATACTATAAATAGCCCAAATACTGTAACTTAATTTTATCTCATAGATAATTATGACAGAATATATTTGTATGATTAGAAAATCTGTTTTCACCAGGGCGCCTGGGTGGCTCTGTCAGATAAACATCTGACTACAGCTCAGGTCATGATCTCAGGGTGTTGGATTGAGTCTCACATAGGGCATGCATTGGACCTCTTTGCTCAGTGGGGAGTCTGCTGTTTCCCCCTTTGCCCCTCCCCCTCCTTGTGCTCTCTTTCTCAAATAAATAACATTTTTTTAAAAAATCTGTTTTTTCCTATCACATACTGCCTTCCATATAAATATTTATATGAAAAAAGATATACTGAGCTTAAAAAAGGAATTTTGTTTTGCTGTGTACAAGGAATGAACTCAAAAGTAAGAAAAAATTCCATTCAAAATATCTTACAAATGAAACCACCTAGGACTATACTTATCAAAAGGTACAGATCTCTTATACTGAAAATTACAAAATACTGCTAAAAAATATTAAAGAAAGTCTAAATAAATGGAGAGATATATCCTGCGTATGTATGAAAGACTCAGAACTGTTGTCGGTTTTCCTTAAATTGATCTAAAAATCCAACTCAATCTCTATCAAATTTCCAGTATAAGATTTTGTAGCAATTAATAATCTCATCTTAATATTTACATGTAAATGCAGAGGGCCTAATAGGTACCATAATATTTTGAAAAAGAAAATAAAATAGAACTTCTACTTCTCAATTTCAAAATCCACTACGAATCTATTGTCATATCAAGACAATATGTTACTGGGGTAAGGTTATAAATACAGATCATTACAACAGAATTGATAGTTCAGAAACAAATCCTTATGTGTATGATCAATTGATTTTTTAATTTAAATTCAATTAATTAACAGATAATGTATTATTAGTTTCAGAGGTAGAGTTCAGCAATTCATCAGTCTTATACAATACCCACTGCTCATTACATCTGTGCCCTCCTTAATGTCCATTACCCAGTTACCCCATCCCCCCCTCCTCTCCTCCAGCAACCCTGTTTGTTTCTTATGATTAAGAGTCTCTTATGGTTTGTCTCCCTCTCTGATTCCGTCTTGTTTACTTTTCCCTCCCTTCCCCTATGATCCTCTGTTTTGTTTCTTAAATTCCACATATGAGTGAGATCATATGATAATTGTCTTTTTCTGATTGATTTATTTTGCTTAGCATAATTCCCTCTAGTTCCATCCATGTCATCGCAAATGGCAAGATTTCTTTTCTTTTGATGGCAAGATTTCATTTCTTTTGTGGCATATATATATATACCACAGTTCTTTATCCATTCATCTGTTGATGGACATCTGGGCTCTTTCCATAGTTTGGCTGTTGTGGACATTGCTGCTATAAACATTGGGGTACAGGTGCCCCTTCAGATCACTACATTTGTATCTTTGGGGTAAACATTTACCCCAAAGATCAATTGATTTTTGACATAAATGTCAAGACAAATCAATGGAGAAAAGACAGTTGTTTATCAAATAGTGCTTGGACAACTGAATATCCACATGCAGAAGAGTACATTTATACCCTCACCTTACATTATACTCTTAAAATATATTCAAAATGGAAGTAGAGCTAAATGTAAGAGTTTAAACTATAAAACTCCTAGAATAAAACACAAAAGAAAATATTTAAGACATTGTGTTAGGCAAAGAGTTCTTAGATATGGTATCAACACAGGATCTATAAAATACCCACAACAATTGGATAAATTGGATGTCATCAATATTAAAACCTTTGTGTTTCAAAAGATATAAATAATAAAATTAAAAGATAAGTCAGAGTGGAGAAGATACTTATAGATTATATAACTAAGAAAGGGCTAAAATTCAGAATATAAACAATGAACTCTTACAATTCAATAATAAAACAAATATCCCATTAAAAATGGGTGATATATTTGAGTAGGCATTTCTCTAAATAATTTATAAGAATAGCTAGTAAGCATATGAAAAATTTGTATGGAACCACAAAAGACCCCAAATAGCCAAAGCAATCCTGAAAAAGAAAAACAAAGCTGGAGGCATCACGATTTCAGATTTCAACTATATTACAAAGCTGTAGTCATAAAGACAGTGTGGTACTGGCACAAAAACAGATACATAGATCAATGGAACAGAATAGAAAACCCAGAAATGGATCCACAACTATATGTCAACTAATCTCCGACAAAGCAGGAAAGAATATCCAATGGAAAAAAGACAGTCTCTTCAACAAACGGTGTTGGGAAAACTGGACAGCCACATGCAGAAGAATGAAACTGGACCACTTTCTTACACCATACACAAAACTAGCTTCAAAATGGATGAAAGACCTTAATGTGAGGCCTGAAACCATAAAAATCCTGGAAGATAACATAGGCAGCTGCCTCTTTGACCTTGGCCATAGCAACCTCTTACCAGACACGTCTCCAGAGGCAAAGGAAACAAAAGCAAAAATGAACTATTAGGACTTCATCAAAATAAAAAGCTACTGTACAGTGAAGGAAACAATCAACAAAACTAAAAGGCAGTCTGTGGAATGGGACAAGATATATGCAATTAACATACCCAATAAAGGGTTAGTATCCAAAATCTATAAAGAACTTATCAAACTCAACACCCCAAAAACAAATAACCCAGTTAAGAAATGGGCAGAAGACATGAATAGACATTTTCCCAAAGAAGGCATCCAGATGGCTAACAGACACATGAAAAGATGCTCAGCATCACTCATCATCGGGGAAATACAAATCAAAACCATGATGAGATACCACCTCACACCAGTCAGAATGGCTAAAATTAACAACACAAGAAACAACAGATGTTGGTGAGGATGTGTTAGAAAGAGGAACCCTCTTGCAATGTTGGTGGGAATGCAAACTGGTGCAGCCACTCTGGAGAACAGTATGGAGGTTCTTCAAAAAGATAAAAGCAGAACTACCTTATGATCCAGCAATTGCACTAGTAGGTATTGCCCAAAGGATAAAAAAATACAGATTTGAAGGGGTACATGCACACTGATGTTTATAGCAGCATTATAAACAATAGCCAAACTATAGGAAGAGCCCAAATGTCCATTGACTGATGAATGGATGGAGAAGAGACGAGGTGGTATATACACACACACACACACACACACACACACACACACACACACACACTAGAATATTGCTCAGCCATCAAAAAGAATGAAATCTTGCTATTTACAATGACATGAATATAGCTAGAGTGTATAATGCTAAGTGAACTAAGAGAAAGACAAATACCATATGATTTCACTCATATACGGAACTTAAGAAACAAAACAGATGAACATATGGAAAAAAAGAAAAAAAGAGAGAGAGGGAAACAAACCGTAAGAGACTTAATGATAGTGAATAAACTGAGAGTTGATAGAGGGAGGTAGGTGGCGGATGGGCTAGATAGGGGATGGTATTAAGAAAGGCACTTGTTGTGATGAGCACTGGGTGTTATATGTTAAGTGATGAATCACTGAATTCTACTCCTGAAGCTAATATTGCTCTGTATGTTAACTAACTAGAATTGAAAAAAAAAAATTTTTTTTAAATAAAATTTCTTTTTACACATAAGAAAAGAAAGTCAAAGTCATCAGTCATTTGGGAAATGGAATATAAAACCACAGTGAGATATTACCTCAAACCTACTAGAATGGCTTTAATCAAAAAGAAGGAAAATAACAGGTATAAGCAATGATGTGGAGAAATGGGAATGCTCATACTCTGAGAGAGGACATGGAAAGTGATACAGACCTTTGGGAAAAAGTTGGAAGTTTCTAAAATAGTTAAACAAATTTACCATGTGACCTAATAATTCTCTTTGGTATTTACCTAATAAAAAATAGTTTGTGCTACTTTGGTCAACATAGGGTCATGGAAAAGTGAATGAGTTAACATTACCTATTTATTTGTATGGGACCTGAAAGAATGAAAAGAAGAAAGGATAAATCCTATAATTTCAGTTTGAACACTTTAGTATATTGTGGTGCTGTTTACTGGGATTGAGAGAAGAGATTTGGGGAGAAAGATACATAATTCTGCTTTTGTTATATCATCTGGCAATGTTGGTGGGTATTACAAATGTGCTTATCCCTTCTGTGCCATGCTTGTGGCCTCCTTAAATTTGTTGTACTAGGGTCTTCTCTAAGTCTAGAAACCTCATTCCCCATTTTCCCAGGTCTGTGTCCTCTGGTCATAAAATTTCCAGTTTCTTGGAAAGGACAGTCTTTCTACCAAATCTCACCTAGTTAATACTGAAGTTCAAATACCCCTTTCTTTGATATCACTGTTCTGTTTGATTATTTTCTAGGTGTCCTTAGTTCCACATTCACCAATATTCAGATATTTACCCCACACCACATGCTACTCTATGCAAAGGTTCAGTGACTCCAGAACCTCAAAATCTATCAAGTAGAACAAGTCAGATAAATAAATATAAGGAATAAAATATTACTGTTGATGCAAGAGATATGCTGCAATCAGTGCAGGGAAACATACACACACACACACACACACAAACACACACAACAAAACAACAAACAATAAAACAAGTTTTCAATTCAATAGAGAAAATCTTCCCCCATAAAGATGAAAGCATTATTAGTCTTTTTAAATTTTCATTCACCATAGTGATATTTAAAAAAGATATTCATTCATGTCTCCTCATTGCCTAAAACCCCTTGAGATTTCTGATGTACATAGACTAAAGCAAATTCCCTACATTAAATACAAAGTCCTGTTAAGATTTGGACCTGCCAACCCTTTCAACTTCATTTCTTAACACTATTTCTCTAGGGTTTTACATTAGGATATTTATGAACCTATTTTCCTTTGTCTTGAAAATTTCACCTAGAGAACTAGCCCACAGAAATAAAAATCAGTAATAAGGATATAGGAATGTTTACTATTGGAGTGTTTGCTGTAACAAAGTGATAGAAACAACCTTAATGTCCATCCATAGTAGTCAAGTTAATTAATTATGGTATGTTTATACTGTGCTATTATGAATTATATCTATGTGCAGTGAAAAATTAAAATTGCAGTTCAATTATATAAGATAAATTGGTTTGAAAATAAACATCAACATTGTTGTGTACACAACAAAAATCACTAAAGAAAACCCTATGTTTATAAGTTTCTGTAAACATAAAAAAGAATTGATAGGCTACACATTGATTTTCTATCATTGATTATATAATCAGAGTGGAATTGTGTAATAAGATATTCACTTTTTATCTATCTATATTTTGATTACAATAAGCATGCTTTGCTTTTTGTTTTAATTCGGAGAACAATCTAGTAAAATAGAAAAAATTACCTGTTTCTCTAGTTCTTTTCTCTGCCTTTGAGTTTAACACTATTAGAAAAAAAAATGCTAGAACTTTAAAAAAGAAAAGTCACATATATTTGAACATTTTTTTCTTGATGAAACACATTTTATGTGTTCCCACATAGAGATACTGAACACATCGTGATTGTATTCAATCATTATAACTAGTCCTTGTTTTTTATTGTTTTTATTAATGTAAAAAAAAATTTCTCTTTGTTTTGAACTATAAAGAAGTTTTGAGTAGGAGAAAATATATAGGAAAATCTACTCACATTTGTCAATGTGATTGAAAGGATTCTTATAGGTTGTAGAAATACAGTCCTTAAAGGCATAGATAATAAACATTGATTCTTCTCATTCACTGTTGTTTCCGGAGAGTTTGATCAAATTGTAATGAGTTACTTAGAGGGACTGAGAAAAGAAAACTCTTAACTTTCTGATGTATAGTATTATTAATCAGTTCTGAATTTATAGATTTAGAAATACATAAAAATATATATGTATATGTTTACATGTGTATGTAAATAGGTAAAGAGTGCAATTTGTAATAGTTCTCAATACAGATACACTAAGATAATATTGATTTGTTAATGTTGATATAAAAAATATCTACTTTAAATCACTAGCATCTTTTTAATAGATGAATATCAAAATTTTTACATTTGGTTATTTCTGATTTTGTTTTATGACTTACTTTATTTCTGAGATTATTTTATAACTTAATTTACTGCTGGTGTTAAGTGTTGTTTTGTGTTTGTGTGATAGTGTGTGTGTGTATGAATTTTTCAGTAGTGCTTGAAGACAGTATGTTTCATATTTAAAACATATATATTTTGTCTGCATGTATTGTCATCTTTATTAATTATGTTATTATTATATTATTTACTTTTGCTGTGTCTGGTATATCTCTAATGGACAGACAAAAAATGAGTTCTTGTCAGTCTTTGTAAAATTTTAAGTTTTATTTCTTCATAAATATAATAACATAAGAATTAAAAAAAACACTCCTTATATGATTTCACATTTTTATACTATAACAAGGTGGCTTTGTTGGTAGAGTAACGCATGCGTTACAAAGTACTTCTTGCCAAACTGTGAGGTCAGTCCATATGAAATAAATGCCTTTTAATGTTACATGCTGAACAAGAAGTAAAAAGAATAAAGCTCATTAATTAAGCTGAGGGAAGGTGGGGAAGTAAGAATAAATATACTGCATGTACTTGCTTTCATTTTGATCTATCTCTCATCCCAAGTTAGAAGAATCTCATGATGTTGCTATCTTCCTCAAAATGGATGTGGCTAGCAAAGGATATGGCTTTTATGCTCTTCTCAAGCAAGACACGCTGGTCAAAAACCACCATGAGGAGTAGCACAATGTAAACTATGGGACTGGGGTTCGAGAATCTTACTTTGGTCCTTTTTTCCATCTTTTAGCAGAGGCTGGCCAATTTTTCTTGCTCCATTTCCTGGGACTATTACCATAGACCAGGGCAACTGGACTTTGAGATTAGGTAAATTATGTGTACTCTAATTCAATATTTATTTAGGGTGGGAATCTTTTATAATATCGGAAAAAATATATTGACATATAATTCTGAGCAGGCATTATCCCTGATTTTGTGTCTATTTCAAGAAAAATTGCTTTGATTCTTTGAATACTGATGAAAACTGTGCTTCTCTCTCCCCTGCCCCTTTCCCTGTCTTTCTTTCTGTAAATTTTGGCATAGGGAAGAGAGAGGGAGGATGGGGAAAGATATAACTCGAGAGCTGCTTTTACTCCTACTCATACCAAAGTGCTTAGATTACCACAACCACCTAAGCAAATATACTATGGCACACATGTACACACACACACACAAACACACACATTATACACATATTACATAAGTTAGTGTAATATAAACATTTTATTTTATTTTTTTATTTTTTTATTGTTATGTTAATCCCCATACATTACATCATTAGTTTTAGATGTAGTGTTCCATGATTCATTGTTTGTGCATAACACCCAGTGCTCCATGCAGAACGTGCCCTCCTCAATACCCATCACCAGGCTAACCCATCCTCCCACCCCCCTATAAACATTTTAAATAAGTTAATTATAGTGACATGAGTATATATACCATACATATATACTAATATTTGTAACTATGTATAATTGATTTATTGAATTATTAAACTTAATATATATTTTCATTTTTCTCTGTCATTTCCATGCTTCCAATATATTCAATTTATAAAAACTCTTATTACTTTATTTTCCTTATCAATTTTATTAATTTAAATTATCTACCAGTTATATTAAAGTTAACAAAGACATACTGCATAAACAAACCAGTATTTTGGCTTCTTGTTTAGTAGAAAATAGGTCTTCTTATTTTTTCTCTGTCTCTGATCTTATATTTTTCTAGACATTGTAATTAAATCTTGGTTATAGATCTACTATGCAATCATAACAATTTTGTTACCCCAAATAAATACTTTCAACAATATTTTGACTTGAATCGGTATTAAATTTTAAATTTTTCCAAAAATCATTCCATCATAATTCCATCTAGTAAATGGATTGCAGAGCTCACAAACAATTTAATCTTTGAATTCTTGGTTTTGAATCACCTCTCTCTCATTTACTTAAATCTTTAAGTAGATTTTCATGAAGGAAATGTGGGACATTACATATTTAAGCATACTTTTCTTTTTTTTAATTTTTAAAAATATTTCATTTATTTATTTGACAGAGAGAGAGAGTACAAGCAAGGGGAGTGGCAGGCAGAGGGAGAGGGAGAAGCAAACACCTCGTTGAGCAGGGAGCCGGATGTGGGGATCTATCCCAGGACCCTGAGATCATGACCTGAGCCAAATGCAGACTCTTAACCAACTGAGCCACCCAGGTGCCCCTAAGCATATTTTTCTGTTACCTTTTCTTTGACAAGAAAAACAGTCTGTCTATAAAGCTTTAAGCTGTAGTTCTCTATAAAATATTTTAGTCAATGATTTTTGTCATCTAACATTTAATATTCCATACAAATAATTTAAGATAAACTTAATTTATAAGAATCTTTGCTCATTTTCTTTAATGTTTGTTGATGTGTTAGCCTTTTAAGATTAATTTTTGTTTCCCACAATATTCTCCTACAAATCTTATTTATTGTTGTTCATTGCTTTTACAGTTACATAGTGAAAAAATAATACCTTTGAAAATAAGTAACCAAAGAATAGGAATTTAAGAATTCAGAAAAATGTATGCCGTGTCTAATGATATCCAGAAGACATGCCTTCAGAAATAATGAGAAAGTTGGGAAGTAAAGAGCATGGAAAGACAAGAAGGCATCAGGATGATTTCAAAAAAACAAACATCCATGATGAAATGCCTTATAGTTGAGACAAAGAAAGGTTGAAAGAAAAACATATAAGATTTTAGCAAATTTAGTTTGTATTTATCTTTTAAGTAATATTACTGGTATTAGCCATTATTTGAGCATTATGCCAAACACTATTCATTCTATACCAGTTGTACTGAATGTACTATCTAGTGTAATCCCCCTGGTACATGGTATTTGTAGGGCATATCTGTTATACCCTATTGTCTATTACCCAAGTACCCAATGTCAAGATTATGGAAAGCAAGGAAAGGCTGAGGAACTGTAACAGATTGGAGGAAACTAAGATGCTATGATGATTAAATACTAAGTGGGATCCTGAATTGGATCTTGGAACAGTAAAAGAATTTTAGTGGAAAAAAATAGGGAGCACAGATGCAGTCTGTAGTCTGGTTAATAATATAACATTGTAACAGTGCTAATTCCTCAGTTGGAACAGTTGAGCTATGGTTACTTAAGATTTGAACATTAAGGTAAACTGGGTGTAGAATCTCCAGAATTCTCTTCACTAATTTTGCAATGCTCTGTAAGTCTCAACTGGTCTCAAATTAAAAAAAAAAAAAAAAAAAAAAATCTATCCTCTATCATCTATCTATCATCTATCTACACACACATTATATATTTATATTTATATATAATGAAAAATAGTGGGGATTTTATTATCCTCTTGGTCAGTAATTTCCAACCTTTATTTCTCTAATTCCTTGTGTTTCATAAAGGAATTTGGGGAGCATCAGTCTTTTCTGTCCTCTGTTCTCTACTTTCTATGTGATGTGTTCTCTATTAGAACTGCAATCCTGATATTTCTCCCTCCATTTGACATATTTGGAGCACAAACTAAGCATGAATACCTCAGCCCTTCCCTTCTCTTTTTATCTTTGGGTTCCAAGTTGTCCTTAGTAAGAATGCCCCTACACTGGGGCGCCTGGGTGGCTCAGTCGTTAAGCGTCTGCCTTCGGCTCAGGCCATGATCCCAGGGTCCTGGGATCGAGCCCCGCATCGGGCTCCCTGCTCCGCGGGAAGCCTGCTTCTCCCTCTCCCACTCCCCCTGCTTGTGTTCCCTCTCTCGCTGTGTCTCTGTCAAATAAATAAATAAAATCTTTAAAAAAAAAGAAAAAGGAATGCCCTTACACTGCTTCTCCATGCTGTAAGATTGACATGGCATTCCCCACATGGACAGGGTTAGGGTGACCTGGTGCTTCTGTGGCCAAGAAAGTAAGAGGTTCAAACCAGCATAACATAAGAGCCCGTTTTCACCATGCACTGAAGTCAATTTCTCCACTAATAATGCTTGCAATAATAAACATAATCATTTGATTTCTATTGCTATTCCTTTAACTCTCAGCTGATTGCAAATTCATGCTAAGAAAAAATAAAACTTTCTTAAGATCCAGTATAGCATAATAGCTAAGAGAGTGGACTCTGAAGCTGTATTTCCCAGTTTCTTTTTTTTTTTTAATTTATTAATTTATTTGTCAGAGAAAGAGAGAGAGAGAGAAAGAGCACAAGCACGGGGAGCAGCAGACAGAGGGAGAAGCAGGCTCCTCGCTGAGCAAGGAGCCGGATGCGGGACTCAATTCCAGGACCCTGGGATCATTACTTGAATCGAAGGCAGATGCTTAACCGACTGAGACACCCAGGCATCCCCATTTCCGGTTTCTATGCTAACTCTACCTCTTATTGGGTATGTGACCCAAAGCAAATCACATAATTTTGATTTTTTTATTTTTAAAATGTGATAATTGTCCTTTATAGAATTTTGTTAGGAATAAATGTCTATCTATCTATCTACCCATGCATTCAGCACATAGGACAGAATCTAGCACATGGATAGCATTATATAAATATTTGGTATTAGTGTTCATTGGGCCCCTTAAGCCCCAGTGTAGGGCCAGGGTGCTAAAGAGAGACCAACTAGGTACAACTCCATGTCTACTACCAAAAAAAAAAAAAAAGTATGTATATACACACACAATATAAGTATACATACACATACATATATGTATATAGTATGTATACATTACTATGCATTATATAACATGCCAAAATATGTATCTGATATATATAGTATATATATATACTCTGATGTAATTTTATACATAGATAAAACCTTTGCTTCAGCCTATTTTCTCTGTTGAGATCCATATATGTTTCACCTTGAAAATAAAAGGATGCATTATTTAAATAGACAAATGTATTTAATTGATTGATAACACTTCCCTTGTATAAGTGTTGAAATGCTTTCTTTGAGAAAATTGAGCCAGAAAGAAAATATGTATGTTGTTTGATGTCATATAGTTAGTGGAACAGCTAATTAGGATTTGGGTTTCCTGATGGAAATATAGTATTATATCCTAGGGTCAATAAAACATTAACATAGTGATGATGAGATCAGGACTCAGACATCTTGGATTGAAAACTTGTTCTGGTAGACTTTTGTGTGAGATCTTTGTCTTCTTGAGTTTCTGTTTTCTCATTTGTAGAACATGTAATCATACCTAGCTTATATCTGCAAAGTGTGTGTGTGTATGTAAAATATATATTTGCGTTTATATGTATATTTGTGTGTATACATATATTTATGTACATATGTATGTTTGTGTGTTTGTGTCTCTGTATATACATATATCATATCGCCAGGGAATAATAACTTTGATTTATGCTAGGACAGAAACATTAAGAATATAACCAGATCTTTTTTGAAGCAGAAATAGTCAAAGACATGTTTATTCTTTTCTTTATTTTATAAGTGCAATACTCTTGATGCTTCAAACAATATCACACTATTTACAAAGATTTACCAGAACCGAGTCATTTATATGGATAATGCCTCCCCTGATTAATCATTGTAAATGCATTCAATTATTGCTATTGGATATGTTGTAATTGACTTACTTAAATGTTTGTATTTAACAACTACTTACACAGTTAGGTCTACTGAGGAATATGTATCCCAAAACCTGCAATACTCCTTGAAACAGAATTGCCTAATGAAGTCTTTAGTAAGTTCGCATAATTATCAGTTGGAAGCACAATATGAATTTTCTAATGACTTTTCAGTCATAACTTAAAATGATAGAAATATGACACTGAAATGGATGTACTCTCAGGGTATGTTCTCCTGACTCTGTTACTTCCAGAAGATTATGATACAGATGGTTTTTAATAATTTGGATAAAAGGGAGAAAAAAGAAAGCCCTTCTCTTTCACCTTGACAATGAAATTGTGATTAAAAACTGATTATCTAACTATGACCACAGAATCAATCATTTCCTAACACACACTCTCAGGAAAAATCAAATTAACATTGGAAAAGAGAAATATGAAAATAGCCTGATGGTTACTGTGGAATAGAAAAGATCTAGAAACCATGCCAGGATTTTTGTAATCTAATTTCATGAGTGCTAGGACACATAAAATGTAATCGCTATTGCTGAATAGTGGGGATAATGCTTGTCTGTTAGGGTAACGCATGCCTGCTGCTTAAGCAAATAATATAAAAATCTCAGCAGCATAAACAGCTTGCCATGTCCTGATCAGTAGACAGTCAGATCATTTCAGACATCTCTCTGGGAGAGGTCCCTGCCAAGCGGTAGCTCAGGGATACCTCCTTCTTTAACTGGGTAGCTGTGCCGGGCTCTGACCCTTCCTTTAAGCCCACAAAGAGGAGGCAGAAGGTGAAAGCCCATGATCTCTAGGGAGAATTTAGGTACATCTAAATGGCTGGAACTAATAAGTCTCCAACTTCACTTCAAGGAAGCCTGGAAACTGTAGGCTTCGACCTTACCTGAGACACTGTCCTGTAACACTAAGCAGAAGAAATGGGATTGATGTGTATCTAGCCCCTCTTGGCCTCATTGTACAATGAGAATAAGTACCTGAAATATTTTTTATCATTTATCTTGCTGACTATTAAGTTATATTTGAAGATATAACTATGACTATCTATTCAAGTCCTTTATTCTCATGACAGTATATTTTAATTTTCTTAGGCTTTAAATGTATAAGTGAAAGTGTTAAGAGTTTCCAATCTCAGAAAACTCAATTTGCCCTGATTCAAGGCCTCATATTTATTTGTGTTATCAGAGGGAAAGGGAGAGAGAGAATCCCAAGCAGGCTCTATACCCAGCACAGAGCCCAGTGTGGGGCTCAATTTCGTGACGCTGAGATCATGACCTGAGCTGAAATCAAGAGTCGGTCACTTAAGTGAGCCACCCAGGCGCCCCACCTTCAATAACATTTTTAAAGTAACCAGTCCTTCTGTTATCACTTTTTTTGATGGCACTTAGGAAAGTATATTTTGTTTCTTTTCTTTTTTTTTTTTTTTAAGAGTTTATTTATTTATTCATGAGAGACAGAGAGAGAGAGAGAGAGAGAAGCAGAGGGAGAAGCAGGCTCCCCACCAAGCAGATAGCCTGATGTGGGGCTCGATCCCAGGACCCTGGGATCATGACCTGAGCCGAAGGCAGACGCTCAACCGTCTGAGCCACCCAGGCGCCCTATTTTGTTTCTTAAAAAAATAAATGTGTATGCTTTTCGCTTTCAGTGTTCCCATTAGAATCTTCTTTAATAATTAGACTTAAAATGGAATTATGTCAAATATTTAAAATAACTCAACTTTTTTCCCCTTTCCCATAACTTACATAGGTTCTTTAAGTAATTTATTCTTAATTACAGGATATTTTATTATCTTCCAGGCAGTAATTTTCTTAAGGTTTAAAAACTAGACAGTAGGGGCTCCTGGGTGGCTCAGTCATTAAGCGTCTGCCTTTGACTCAGGTCATGATCCCAGGGTCCTGGGATCGAGCCCCGCATCGGGCTCCCTGCTCCGCGGGAAGCCTGCTTCTCCCTCTCCCACTCCCCCTGCTTGTGTTCCCTCTCTCGCTGTGTCTCTCTCTGTCAAATAAATAAATAATATCTTAAAAAAAAAATTAAAAAAATAAAATTAAAATCTAGACCATAAACATTGCTATATTTTTCATTTCTGTACAAAGAAAATTTCAATCTGAGTTTTTGACAAGTGGTGATTAGATAACGACTACTTCTCAAGTAGCTTCACACTGATTCATTGTACTTCAAATAAAACATCTGCTGAGAACACTGTTCTTGCGAAAGAGGCTTAAAATTATATTACACCATTCATAAAGCAACTTGGTATGAACATTTGAAAACTGTATGCATTTGCTCCTTTTTGTCCAATAATGAATCCACAAAGAACTCTTAAAGATTTTATCCAATTTAATATTAACCGGTAGCCAGGAAGAAAGTTTTATAAGTTCAATAGAAAACATGTTCAGTGATTCTTGGTAAACGTTTTTTTTTTTTTCAATGTACACAAAATGCCTTTCCCTATTTCTCTTCTGACAGTAAAACAATAGTTTGCTTTTTTTTTTTTTTACCAAGAAAGAGAACTTTTTATAGACTTTGTGTGTGTGTGTCTTTGTTGTTTTATTTGTGTTCTTCATCTATGTAACAATTAAAAAAAATGACCTTCCTGAGATTTTGAGTAATTCAGTTAATATTTTCCTTCATTTGTCATAACTTTAATTCTTTCCTGACTTTGTATTTGATTATCTCAAACAATATTTTAATATAAAGATGATTGACTCAAAACTATTCTAATATAAAAATAGAAGTAATGAAAAGTTTTATAACAAGGAAGTATAATAATGGACCTCAGACCCAGAGGTCCCATGTATGGCTCTGTTTTGCTTCCATTTTCAGGAACTCCAGAGCAGGTTTCCATTTCAATTGAAATAGGTTTGGGTACTAGGGATGAAGATCTGTAAGGCATGATGCATTTGAACCTTTCATTCGCTCTGCAAACATCTAACCTCTTAGGCAACACAATGCAAAGTACAGTGCAGTATTCTGGGAAATTTACCCTTGAGAAGCAGACACAAACTCTTATAAATGTCATACCCTTGGATTCTACTCTGGAAGACTATAGTCCTAGACTATAGTCTTAGAAGAAACAACAACAGAAGATTTTACAAAAGTCGAAACTTTAGTGGGAAAGGAAAATAGATGATGGCATCTGAAAATGAAGAATCCCAATAGGAAAGCCTTGAATCAGAAAGAAAGCGATTTTCAAATTATATCCTGGCTGATGAATGTTTTACTGTGTCAGATTATAAAATGCTTTTCTTATTCAGAGGTGGGTGGTCAGAGGGACTATAAAACTTTGCAAGTCTCAAGGCTACATAAAACCTATGTTCATCAGCTGTGTTATCCTCTGGTATTTTTGATCAGTGACTAGTAGTAAAATAATTAAGTGAACAATGCCTGTGTCTTACTTTGGGGACCAGGCCTCTAAGCAACCGACAACTGGCTTAAAATATATGGGACACACATTTGGATAAGATGTGATTTTGCCAAAATAAGTCAAAGAGGATTCTAAAGTGTAGATGTCTGAAACCTACCAATTCAAATCTCAGGTATCAAAGATTTCCAAAATCAGTGACTTCTTCCAGGTTTGAATAGATGAGTAAGACTTTAGGCAACATCAGTAGAAAAGTCTCATTTCCCATCCACTCAGGTTTATTAAACATTCAATCTGCACCCGGCAGGTGTAGAAGATACTGAAGAAGCCAAAAAGATTCCTGTCCTCAAGGAATTTATGACCCAAAAGGTGAAGTCAGACTTGTAAACAAATAAGAAATATTACTAGCAGGATGATATGAACTGAGTACATTGAGATCTCTTTAGAAAAGAGAGAGTGATTATTTCTACCTGGGGAGAATATGGATAAGGAAAAAAAAAAAAAAAACCTCAGAGAGTTTAAATACTACTGTTTAATATTTTTCTTTATGTGCTTTTGTCAGGAAGATGAATACATTTTCATACAGGGGATTTGCTTCTCATATATATATATTCATTCATTTAGCAAATATTTACTGAGCACCTACTTTGTGTGTCATGGGACATGTGTATTAGAACTAGAAATTATTAAAACATGTTTTCTGGGTAAATATTCTCATGATTTTAAAAGAAAATGCAGTATAGGGCAGTTTTTAATTTTTTTTTAATTTAAATTCAATAGTCAACATATGGTATATCATTAGTTTTTGATGTAGTGTTCAATGATTCGTTAGTTGCATATTGTGCAGTTTTTAGAACCGATTGATGGCATATCCTTACTTAAAGGCGTCCCACTTTGAATATTTTTCTTACATAGTCCGGTGCTGGAAATGGGCAAAGTGTCCAGACGGGCTTATTGGACCACTGTCATATTGGAGGATGCCCAGGGAAGTAGAGGCTAATATAGTGTTGCTAATTAAAACTGAATTCTGTTTTGTTGCCTTTCTTTAACCAATTTTCTAGTTTTCTTTCTGTGTCTGGCTTTTCCACACAACAGCAATTTAGCATGGATGAGTTTGCCAGCTCTCTTCCCAGGGGAAAACACATGTAACATCTTAGCTAATGTCAAAATGGCAGCCACTTGTTACCTACTGACTTAAGGAAAAGACTTAGTGGATTTCTTCATGTATTTCATTTATTCCTTAATAAATCGGATCATAGAAAACTAGATCTTGTTAATCTAGTTTGTTAATCTAGATTAAATGAAAAGTTTCTAAGCTGAGGAACTCCAACCTTGACTGTATATATGGACAGTATAATATTTTCTTAATAACATGTATTTCCAAATACATCATTGCAGAGCCCGTACAGATTGGTGTAAAGAAATTCTGCTCACTGATTACAGGAATGCTATTTTAAGGAGATGTTAAGTCCATGACATAACTTTCTAAAGTTTAAATAATTAACTTTTGTACGTAGTCAAGCAAAGGCTAAACAAAAATGTTTACATGGGAGGGTGTAAGAAATGTCGTCTACAATGTGAAAGCACTACCGGTAGACTGATTCTAAAAAAGTGAATTATGATTTTTAAACAAATTTCTACCTAGTGATCAAATTGAGTGCAGATTAAAACATAGTATTTTAATGTACATAAAAACATTTCATTTCATCTTAGAAAGCAGGTATGTAGAAACAAAATTAATAGTTTAGTAACAAAGTAATGCTAATCAGTCTAGGATAGATGCAAATGCATGTACTATAACATTTCATTTTTATGGTCACATTTCTTACTGCCTGTTAAAACATATAGATTTAAATTGAATTTGAAATTGTATCCCCCCAAAAAACTTCCTTCTAACTTAAAGAACCATAGACATCATGTATTTTTTAAACACGAGGATACAGAAAATATCCAAGTCATTGAAATCCTGAATAATTGAAATATCATAAGGCATTCAACTTGTCTTGCTCAGCTCCCAAAAGATAAGCAGATTTGCAAGCTGAATCTTCTACTGTTACATTCTAGGCTAATATTGTCTGACAAGGTAGATTGATTGCAAAAATGTCCCCAGTTTTTCATCACTCTGATGGCTCTTGAATATGACTTTGAAGCACTTCTAGTAAAAGGTGGAATTTTTCCCACTTCTTAATTCTGCACCAGCATTGTCACTTGCTTTAACTGATAGAAGTCAATGGAAGTGGTGATGTGCCAATTCCCAAGTCTGGATGTCAGAAAGCCTTGTGCGGGGTGTGTGGGTGGCTCAGTTGGTTAAGCCTCTGACTCTTGGTTTTGGCTCAGGTCCTGATCCCAGGATCATGGGATTGAGTCCCAGGTCAGGCTCCAAACTCAGTCCAGAGTCTGCTTAAGATTGTCTCCCTCTCCCTCTGCCCCCCACCCCCCCCACGCTTGCAGGCTGTCTTTCTCTTTCTCTCAAATAAACATATATATATATATTTTAAAAGAAGGCCTTTCACACTACTGCTCAGTTCTTAGAAAAGTGCCCTGTTACCCGGAGAACAAGCTCAGTTTTGCTTACTTGAGAGGGTTTGAAGACAACCTGAGTAGGGACAAGATGTCCTAGCTAAGGAATATAAACTGCCTTCTGTTAGCCATTCTTTTACAACACTAAATTTGGAGTCATTATTATTACTATTATTATTACTATTGAGGTGGTAAATAGCTGATATCAATCCTCCTATTTGATACTAGTATAATTACAATAAGTATACACTGATGCCAGAAGTAGTAAACCGTATGTTTTTTTAAAAAATGAAAATTAAATTTGAATGTAATATTTATTATATGACTTTAAAAAACTCAAAGCTGTTTGAGGTTACTTGAGGCTTCTAATTTTGCAAAGACATGACAAGAAAATAATCTAGGAGAGAGGGGAAAAAAATATTGTAATCAAGAACTCACTCCAAAATGTTTTGTTCCACTGACACCTCCCCAGGGGGCAGATAGTTTCTTTGGCTTGTTAATGATATTTTCCCATCATTGAGCACCAATATCTCCACATTTTGGTTTCTACTGCCCAGAGCCAAATGAATAATCTTAATTGCTCTGGTATATCTGTTCAACTCTTGAGTATTTTGCCAGCAGTCTAACTATGCCAACAACCCATTTTATGTTGCTTTACCTAAAGGGATAAGATAAACAGGTCATTTTCTTTAAGTGTTTTCACATGTTCATTTAATCAGCAAGAGTTTATAGAGTATCTAGCTCCTTCTGTACACTATATGCACTATGCCGTGCACTGGAGATATATATAAATAAAGGTAACATTTATTGGGAGCTTAGATTTTTCAAGATCCATTATAGTCCTTTATGGGTCCTTTATGGACCTCCTCATGATAACCCTGTGAAATGTGTTTCCCTATGGTGTCTATCAGGACTGAGGTACAGACACATTAAAATGACTTGTACAGTGTCGATACATAGGTATTAAGTGTCATAGTTAAGATTTAAACACACACATTTTGGTTCCAAAGCTGGTGACATCATCATTTGGATATCTTATTTTTAAAGCTAAGTAAGCAACCAGACAAAAAGTCCCTTCCCTAAAAGTGTCAGAAACAACTAAACCGAGAGAGAGAAAGAGAGAGAGATTTCTATTAGCATCCTGATACCCTCTAAATGTTATACATGAAAAAGCACAGACACCAACCAGAGAATTAAGTTGGTGAATTAAGGGAAGGAGGAGAATTAAGGAAGATTGTTTTGAGGGTAACATAAGCTAGCCAGACATGGAGAGATGCGGCAGGAATAGGGACCATTGAGAAAAGAAGCCGCTTCTGCAGAGATAGAGAGACACAAAGGTGTCAAAGAAGCATAAAGCCAGGTTGAAGTGTGGGGAAGTGATGCTAAGGATGAGCTGGACAGGTCAGCAGAAACTGGATCACAACCTGCGTTGATACTGTGCTGAAAGTTTGGTTTACTTGGATCTGATATGCATTTGTTTTTTATTAATATTAAATCTAGGAATGGTCTTGTAAATGAAGAGGACAAGTCGTTGGTTTTTTGCAGTAATTGAGACAAGAAAAGATGAGGTGCAATAAGTAGTAGAAGTGGAAATGGTGATGAGTTGGGTGTAAGACATACAGAAGTTAGAAAGTAGGACTTGGAGTCTGGTTGAATGTGGAAGAATGAAGCAAGAGTGGCTTGAGCAGTTGCGCGTACCGTGTCCCCTTTTCATTATTTATGGAAAACGGAAGATATAGTGACAAAGACCTTGGATATTGAACATATATTAATTCTGGATCCAGATTTTGAGTTTTTATTAGCTGTGTGACCCTGGACTAGTTTCGAATATCTCTGTTGTATAGTTACATGTTCTTTAAAATGGGGTATTATTAGCAATTTATGTACAGAGTTGTTGGGAGGCTTGAATGGAGTAAAGCATGTAAAGCAATTTCCTGAGGGAAATGTCTCTCAGACTTTTTCTTTCCATGTTGACAGCCTCATCTCAGCCCATCTCTTTAAGCTGGAATTACCATAGAGGTCAGTCCTTGTTGTCCTCTACCTCTAGTCTTACCTACCCCCAAACTACCCCACTCACCACTGTCCTTGGAATCCTTCCCAAATACTATTTTCATCCTTTCAGGTGAGGTTACTTAGCTAGGACGGAAGAAGGCTGATGGAAATCATGATAGCAGTCTCCAAAGGAAAGAAAATCTATCTCATGGGAAGAGAAACAGTTTTGCTCCAGCGAGTGCCAAGAAGGCATAATAAAAATAAATAATCTGTTCAATATGTAGTAATAAATATATTTAGAATTTAGTTATTTTGTGCAGAGGCAAATGCCAATATTTTAAATAATAAGTTCATTTTCGAGATCTGAGGGCAAAGTGTGTTGAGATATAATTGGGAGGTCTATTATGCATACCAGTTTGAAGAGATAGCTTTAATAATGGTAATCAAAACAAGAAGACTGGTTTAAAACTTGCAGGAAGATGTAAAATTAGGTAATAGCGCCAAGGAATCCACCCTCAATATTTAAAATAAGGAAGAAATATGTCCATTGGGGTTGGGGCATAGAGGTGATATTACCATTTGCTAAAAACAGCTTTGGGGGAATCAGAACTGACTTCATGGGCATGCAACCTGGGCTGTCTCACGAGGCTCCACTCATGGACAGCTTAGTCCAATGCTCACTTGGTTTATTGTTGTGCTATCCAAGTCTTAAAATTCTTCATAATTTTATCTTTGAACATGTGTTTTGGAAGTGACATATATTAGTTTGCTAGGGCAAACAAATACCACATATCAAAACATTGTTTACAACAGAAATTTATTTCTCATAGTTCTGGAGACTGGGAGTCCAAAACAAGATGTTGGCAGGTTTAGTTTCTCTTGATTCCTCTCTCCTTGACTTGCAGATGGCCATCACCTTGCTGTGTCCTCATACGGTCTCTCTGTGCATGTAAGCTTCTGGAATTCACTTGTGTATCCAGGTTTCCTTTTCTTATAAGGACACCAGTCAGATTGGATTAAGGTCCACCCATTTGACCTCATTTTACCTTAATTACCTCTTTATTTATTTATTTTTTTTTAAAGATTTTATTTATTTGACAGAGAGAGACACAGCGAGAGAGGGAACACAAGCAGGGGGAATGGGAGAGGGAGAAGCAGGCTTCCCGCAGAGCAGGGAACCCGATGTGGGGCTCGATCCCAGGACCCTGGGATCATGACCCGAGCTGAAGGCAGACGCTTAACGACTGAGCCACCCAGGCGCCCCTTAATTACCTCTTTAAAGCCTCTACCATGATACGGTTACATCTAAAGTACTGAGGGGTGGGATTTCAACATAGGAATTTTGGGGGAACACAATTGGGTCTATAATAGGAAGTATGAGAAAATGGAAAATGTCTGTGAGCAGCTGAGATATGATGAGAGTGCCTCAGGCTGATAGCCCAGGAGGCTACAGGAGTCCAGAGCAATTGGCCCAGAAGCCTGGTGTGCAGGCATTCAGGTACCCAGAGCTCTCTCTGTGGCTTCTGGGACAACACTGGTACCCAGATGGTAGCAGGGGCTCTGGAGAGAAGACAGCTACGGGGTGGGCAGTGCTGGGACCCTCTGTTCTCTGAACCCATCTATGCAGTGTCTTCACAAATACGAACTCCAGCATGAGTAGGAAAACAGAGACTGCTGTGTTCAAACAGTAAATACTGTCAGGAAATCCTTACAAAGTAAAAATATTCATGGGACAATGCCAAAAATTGTATCAGTAGTCACTAGATTTCTTCAACAAATTTAGAAACTTTGGTTTTGAAAACTGTAGCAACATTGCAAGAGATAGAGATAGAAATTAAGTTTAAAGATAATCAAGTTTAATAGAAAAGAACACTCTTTTCACAAGATGCTCTGGCTGAACAAATATCTAAAAAGAAGACAGCTGTAAAATTAATTTTTCTTTGTGATTGAAAATACGGTGATAAAATACATTAGCCAGCATTTTGCATTATACTCAAGTCAGGAAGTCATTTATGGTTCCTTGTACAACCTGCACAGGTTAGAGGAAATGTCAGAGGAAACATTAAAATGCCATTGCGTACATTTACATCTAAAATTAAATTCAGACTGACGTGAAACTGGTATGTATGAAGAATTAATTATTTTTAGAAGAATTGTTCTTAGAGAATCATCAGCTTTAGATGTACTAAAATGTATATTTCAAAATAATTTATCAGAATTTATGTGAATGCTGTCACCACCTATAAAATACTTTTAAATCTCTCTAGTAACAATTGCATCAGCAGGAAGATCTTCCTCAAGACAAAAAATTATCAAATATTGTGTTCAATCTTCCATTTGCCAAGAATAACTGATGTCACTCTGAATTATATCATTTGGAAATAAAATGCTAAATGTATAAATTTTGATGATATGATAAATGAATTTGCAGAATAGCGAGCTAGAAAAATCTTATGATCAGTCAAGATATCATATTAATAAAATATTGTTATAATGGGGCGCCTGGGTGGCTCAGTTGGTTAAGCGACTGCCTTCGGCTCAGGTCATGATCCTGGAGTCCCTGGATCGAGTCCCGCATCGGGCTCCCTGCTCGGCAGGGAGTCTGCTTCTCCCTCTGACCCTCCCACCTCTCATGTGCTCTCTCTTTCATTCTCTCTCTCTCAAATAAATAAATAAATAAATAAAAATAAAAAAAATAAAATAAAATATTGTTATACTATACAAAAGTCTAACACCAAAATTATTATAATTTTCAATTATATATAACCAACAACTCAGGTATGGTAAGTATATGTTGGCACTCATGTATCACTGTTACGCCTATTATGCTTTATAAATAATGATATATTATTTAAGGAAAAACTTAATACTTCCGTAGCTTTAGTGGAATTTTCTTTTTTTTTCTTTTTTTAAGATTTTATTTATTCGTCAGAAAGAGAGAGCGCGAGAGAGCAAGCAGGGAGAGCTGCAGGCAGAGGGAGAAGCAGGCTCCCTGCTGAGCAAGGAGCCCAGATGTAGGACTGTATCCCAGGACCCTGGGATCATGACCTGGGCCAAAGGCAGATGCTTAACAAATGAGCCACCCAGGTGTCCCTGGAATTTTCATTTTGTACATGGACTTGAAAATTATTCAGCCAGCCCTGGTTAGAGTAATAGATTTGGAATGAGTTCAAAGAGAAGGAGGTGAAGAAGAAAAGGCAGAGACTGTAAATGTCTATTTTATGGTGTTTCTATAACAGGTAGCATAGAAATGGACAATGTAGTGGAGCAGAGAAATGGAAAAGCTAAAACATCACAAGAGGATGGGGCTAAAGAGGGCTTGTTTTAATATGGGAGCTAATAGATCAAGTTTGTGGTCTTAGGAAAGCCAGCCAGTGGTGGGGGAGAAATCAATATTATAAAATAGAGAGATAAGTGCAGGAATGAAATATATAGAAGGCAAGATATGAAGGGATCCCAATCACAAATAAAGGAGTTAATCTTTGAAAGTTTCAGGGACACTTTATTTTGTCACAGAAAGTAAGGGAGAGATTGTAGAAAACCAGCAGGTGAGTTAACAATTTTGGCAGTAAGTAGATGAAAGAAAAGAAAATGGCTGTTTTTTCCTGAGACAATACATAAATGGCTAAATATGGAAGTTAATACAACCTGTAGATGGAAAGATTGTGATGAATGACTGAGTTGTACTTGGCAGCTTGGAAGTGGATGGTTGACAGAATATTAAAGGTTTGAAATAGTTATAGTGGCAAATGGATAAGAAAATTACTGGGAATTCATAGTAATACTGGGCAATCTTGACATGAACGGTCACAGAACATGGATTTTTATTGTCACCTTTCTGCACAGATGTATGATTTTGTTTTGTTTTGTTTTATTTTCCAGCACTACCCAGGAGCCTAGGGTAGGAATAGAAATACTGGGCAGCTAGCATTCTTTGTGGTTGCTATTGTTTTAAGATAGTGTGGGAGAATGACAATATATAAAAATTGCTATTCACATAATGAGTTTTTTATTTTGATTTTATTTATTTATGTGAGAGAGAGCACAAGTGTGGGTTAAGAACAGAGAGAGAGGGAGAGGGAAAAGCAGACTTCCCGCTGAGCAGGGAGCCCCACACAGGGCTCAATCCCAGGACCCTGAGATCACGACTTGAGCCAAAGGCAGACACTTAACCAACTGAACAACCAAGGCACCTCTCACATAAGGACTTTTAAGAAGTGGTTAAATTATGGATTCTAGGTCAATTATGAAGAGAGGGAAAAAAATGAAAAGATATGAGAGGACTAATTAATTGAGAGAAAGTGTAGAGGTCAGGGGACTGGAGTTGCAAGGGACTTGCATTTCAGATTTCAGATAAGATAGATCTCAGAAAGAATCATAATGATCAAGAGTAAGAATGATTGAAGTAAAGTAGAGAAAAAAAGTGAATTTTCATAGGCTATAATTTTGTATGGCTAAATTATGAAGCAAAGTATAGCTGTTTACTTTCTTGAACAAGTCTGGAATTCCCTAAAGTTAGCAATTGCTTTATTTCCCATTTCCTTTATTTTTGATGTCCTCATCTTAATTTATCACCAAAGTCTCTTACAAAAGACTAAAAGTCCTTGTTATGGTCAACTATCTCAGACTTTATCTTAGGGTGATTTCCCTTCCTCAAAGAATACAATGTTGGGAAACTTTGAATTCATTACATATTCCAAAACTGGAAAATACTTAGTTAATGGCAAGTTTAAAAGTTATTCAACTCTTATGGATGAGTATACACGGGAAGAGCCTGTGTCTTGAGGGATAGATGCTTGAGAAATTTGGGGGATTTAGAGTCTAAGCTTCAGAATTTTTTGGAATTTCTAAGCAATGGATTTTTTTAAATTTTTTATTTATTTTTTTAAAGATTTTATTTATTTATTTGACAGAGAGACACAGCGAGAGAGGGAACACAAGCAGGGGGAGTGCGAAAGGGAGAAGCAGGCTTCCTGCGGAGCAGGGAGCCTGATGCGGGGCTCGATCCCAGGACCCTGGGATCATGACCTGAGCCAAAGGCAGACACTTAACCATCTGAGCCACCCAGGTGCCCCAATGTGTCAACCTCAGAGAGTCGGGGACCTGGGGCGGCGAAGGAACTGAGAAAAAGAGACGACAGTAGAGCGAGGCACAGGGGACCCCGAACAATCAGTCCGAGGTGCCGAGGTTTATTTTCCATACTCTTATATACCTTCTACAATGATATAGATCTATGATTTACAGCAGGGGCGTACTAAGGCACATTCCTCCACGTACCCAGGATTAGTCAAGCATGTAAGAATCTTTAAAACAGAATAAAGGAACAAAGAGGGGAGTGCCCA
>NW_022589711.1:2830563-2879308 GCF_004348235.1 Phoca vitulina
AGTGCCCAGTGTGCCGTTTACAGCTGGCTTCCTATCTACAAAACATCTTCTGCTGCTACTTTAGAACTGACCACACACGTCCCGAGGGCATTTCACTCTGATCCTTTCAGGTTATTTTTAACCCAGCAATCTCGAGTTTTCTCAGAGATCTCGGAGTCTGAGCGAACATGCACCAGTGGTCGTTGTGGCGTTCTGTTTCCCACACCAATGGATTTTTTTTTTAGAGATGTATTTATTTACTTGAGAAAGAGAGAGAGAGCACTAAGGGGAGGGGCAGAGGGAGATGGAGAGAAAGAGAATCTCAAGAAGACTCCCCACTGAGCGCACAGGGCTTGATCTCACCACCCTGCGATCATGACCTGAACCAAAACCAAGAATCAGACACTTAACCGACTGCACTATCCAGGTGCCCCCTAAGCCATGGAATTTTTGGTCTAAGGCAAATAGGAGGCATTTTCAAGGGGCATCATAAAAGAAGAAATATAGTAATTACCATCTTTTACTGATATTGATTGGAGCATAGCTCTTGGATTGAATTATCCAACTCAGGAAGGTAGTGGTGGAGAGGATTTGTTTGAACAGTGAATTTTTTTTTTTTTTTTGAAGATTTTATTTATTTATTTGACAGAGAGAGACATAGCGAGAGAGAGGGAACACAAGCAGGGGGAGTAGGAGAGGGAGAAGCAGGCTTCCCCACGGTGCAGGGAGCCCGATGTGGGGCTCGATCCCAGGACCCTGGGATCACGACCCGAGCCGAAGGCAGACGCTTAACGACTGAGCCACCCAGGCGCCCCCTGAACAGTGAATTTTGTAGCAGCTCAAGAGCAATACAGAAATACATTAGAAAAAAAATGATAATGGAACTATAAGAAATGGGAATATATGGAAAACAAGGAATTCCGATTTAAGAACCATTTTTCAGAATTTAAATATCGTGCCTGAAAATTTAAATGTAAAAATTAGAAGATATTTTCCTCAGAATATGTATTTTATCCAGAAGCCAAATAAAGATGTGATCTTGAGGAGCACACAGCAAAGTGACTGGTTCTCCTGAGGTTGTTAGGTTTTGAATCATCAATGGCAGCTTTCATCCAAGAAGTTTCTACAGTTAATTCTGCAGCTGAAAGAAAGGTCAGAAAAGAGAAACCTTTCTTTAGGAGTGGTTTTTAAAGATGCTAATCAACTTTCTAGCAAAAAACCATCACTGTGTCCAGAACTGGAAGGTCTAGATCAAAATAGAAAAGGGAAGCTCTGTCACTAGACAGAACCCAGCATCAACACAGAAATGAGGTGGCCATAAATATAAACCCGAAGGGGAAAGGAAATTAAGAGATTCTGAGCATGCTGCATGGAGAACAAAAGCTCCTACAGGAATATCTCTTCTTGGAGCTGCCTATATAGTATACATTTTGAAATTTTGCTGAAAGTGGAAATGTTGCAAATACCACTTTGAGAGATGATGCAGTATGAAAAGATATGCCACTTGCCCCCACCCCACCCTCACCGATAGTAATTACATTCATGAAAAAACTCACTTCTTTTTCTTTTTTTTAAAGATTTCATTTATTTATTTGACAGAGAGAGTGAGAAAGAGAGAACGAGGGAGCACAAGCCGGGGGACCAGTGGAGGGAGAGGGAGAAGCAGACTCCCCACTGAGCAGGGAGCCTGATGCAGGGCTCCATCCCAGGACCCCGGGATCATGACCTGACCCGAAGGCAGATGCTTAACTGACTGAGCCACCCAGATGCCCCCAAAATTGACTTCTTGATGAGAAACTGAGTTTCAGTTAAGTAGGTCATCTGGCATAGACTGGCCTTATGGCAAGCAAAACACCAGCAATTTCTTCATAAACTGCTGTTGCTCGAATACAATTGAATCTCTGCTTTGGTCTTTTACAATAACAGGAAGTACTGATTTTGGAAATAGTTGGTTTTTGTTGTTGTTGCTGTTATGTTTTTTGTTTTGTTTTGTTTTGTTTTTTGGCCAGGGGTGAGGGAGGAGGTGGTGGCGGTGCAGAAAATGACTGCTTTCACTCCCAGCTCCTGGTTTGTTTTCTCCATTTGGTGTGTGTAAGTAGGGCTAATGCTGTGATCATTTATTCCCTCTGATTCACTATTTGGATTCTAAAAAAATGAACAACATGAGACAATTTAAATCCTGTAGCCTCAAAGGAACGGTTCCCACATTTGTGGACGACACACAGCTGCTGAAGGAACAAGCGCCCGTGAGCGCACTCCAGATGGGACTGAGCAGGGACTGGGGAGGGGGGCTAATCTGGGCTTTTAATTTCATCATTCTTCCAAATTAGGAAGGCAAGAATTACATTTGGATGTTTAATACCTTGGGGTTGTTTTATTTTTCTATTTACCTTTGGATGATCACTTGCCAGGGCATTAAATCTTTGGACTTCATAATGTTTCCATAGAAATTTATAAGGAGAGGAGGCTTATGTTCAAATGTGTGGCACCTCTATGTTGATAGCAGTTTCTTCTTGCCATGTCTTTATGTTGTCATTTGATCTTTTTGCATAACTTCTGAATTGACATGTTGGTCCATATGCCTGGACCTAATTTGTAGCAGGAAATGTGACATGGAATAAACTTTGGGCTTGATATTGATGTAATGGATGCACCCTCTGTTGAATGTCAGAGCCATCTGCTGCCAAAAATACACAGTCCACCTGAGGGGCCTGTTAGATACATAAAGCACCAGTTTGCAGGTTTGCTTTCATGTAGACATCCTACTAGCATCTTGTTCCTGGGCACTAATGTCCCACCAAAATCTTTTGTCTAAGGCAGCATGGGTCATTTTATCTGATTTGGAAGAATAAACTGAGCCCAACTCGCCAGGACTTTCCCCCTCTTCCTCTCGTCAGTTTCCCTACAGGAGTGTAGATTTTGTTATGTTTTGTTTCTTTATAGCAAAAAGGGTTTTAGATAAAACCTACCTTCTGAAGTCTACCTTTTCCAGTGATACCAGTGATGAGGTGAATAATTCTGTCTCAGTCTGACGCTAGCTTTACAAACTCAACTTGCCCACCCATATGTCACATTCTTCAATATTAGCATTATCAGTAGTAAAGGTAATAGTTTTTTTTCTATTTGTGTTGCTCTCTTCTATCAATTTTTCAATCGGTTCAGAACCTCAATGGGGCCCACTCGAACCTCCAAAGGCTTTTAATCATTAAAATTAAATAAAGCCATTGTGTTTTAGTTTTTTTAGTGCTTTTTTTCTAGTGCTCTTTGATTTATGAAGATCATTCTATTTACAGCCTTCCACTTTTGTTTCAACAACATAATGCACTTTTTATTTCAACATAGTAGAGTTTTTACCTTTTCTTTGTCTCGAAGCATTTTCACTTTCTCTTCTGATTTTCCCCCCATTTTATTTATTTTAGTTGCTGCCTTTTGTGATAGAGTTTTTTTTTTTTTCTGAAATGCATATAAATAGATTTTAGTTCTCTGCTGATGTCTAGGAACAAGTCACTAAAAACTGATTGGAAAGATGGATGCTACTTTAATACTTGAGAGCTCCACTATGTGGTATTGGGTAGATAATCAAGTCTATTGATGGAGAGTCTAAGATGCCTATCTGTATAGATCTCTTGTCTTGGGTCAATCATTTTCTGCAAATGCCAGTACTCTAAACTCTTCCTTTGGGTTTATAAACCTAAATGCTGCCTCATGGGAGCCTAACTGGGATGGAATATGTCTTACCATTTAATATACAGACATTCATTCATAAGCATGAATAGTGCCTAACCTCTGCCCTCCACTGGGTCTGTTTTCCACAATTTCACAGCTTCTAGGATTCATTCTCTCAGAAATGAGTCATCACTCCAGTCCTCTCCCAGTGCAGGAAATGTATAAGTAAGGCAAAATGGGTGAAGGGAAGAATCTAACTCTTCGTTACTCATATTTTCAGTCACTTCTGCTTTAATGCCTGTGGCCGCACCTGCTGCACTTGTCTTCAGCACTCCCTGGTGCCTCCCATCCTGAGTCTTTAAGTTCTAAGGTGACAATCTGCTTGCTTCTTATTGGGCCCCCTCGCTTAAGAAACTAACTTTGTTTCTTTCAACTGGGCTAATTGAATTACCAGGAAACTGACTTCTTTCTAGTTTCTAAATGGACACTTGTAAGTCTGTTATTGCCTTCTCTCACTTTTATATCACTTTTTAACTTTTCAAAATTTATTTTCTTGAAAGAACACATTGGTTCAAGCTTCCAGATTTACTCAAACTTTCCTTTGCTTATTAACAAACACTTCTAAAATCAATGATGGTGGCTATCGCATAAAATAAGATGATTTGTAGCTTTTATATAACCATTTACTCACATCACAGAAAAAAAGTCTCTAAGCAGTAGAAGGTTTAAAAATGTTGTCATGGGGCACCTGGGTGGCTCAGCCAGTTAAGCGTCTGCCTTCAGCTCAGATCATGATCCCAGGGTCATGGGATCGAGCCCCACATTGGGCTCCTTGCTCAGCGGGGAGTCTGCCATTCCCCCTGCTTGTGCTCTCTCTCTCCCTCTCTGTCAGATAAAGAAATAAAAATCTTTAAATTAAAAAAAAAGTGCTCTGTCATTTATACAGATGGCCAACAGACACATGAAAAGATGCTCAACATCACTTACCATCAGGGAACTACAAATCAAAACCAAAATGAGATATCACTTCACACCTGTCAGAATAGCTAAAATTAACAGCACAAGAAACAACATGTGTTGGCAAGGATGCGGAGAAAGGGGAACCCTCCTACACTGTTGGTGGGAATGCAAGCTGGTGCAGGCACTCTGGAAAACAGTATGGAGGTTCCTCAAAAAGTTGAAAATAGAGCTACCCTATGATCCAGCAATTGTACTAGTAGGTATTTATCCAAAGAATACAAAAATACTAATTCAAAGGGATACATGCATCCTGATGTTTAGAGCAGCATTATCTGCAATAGCCAAATTATGGAAAGAGCCCAAACGTCCATCAACTGATGAATGGATAAAGAAGAGGTGATATATATACGCAATGGAATATTACTGAACCATCAAAAAGGATGAAATCTTGCTATTTGCAATGATGTGGATAGAGCTCCAGAGTATTATGCGAAGTGAACTGAGTCAGAGAAAGACAAATACCATATGATTTCACTCATATGTGGAATTTAAGAAACAAAACAAATGAACATGGGGGTAAAAAAGAGGAAAACCAAGAAACAGACTCTTAATTATAGAGAACGAACTGATGGTCCCCAGAGGGGAGGTGGTGGGGGAATGGGTTAAATAGGAGATGGGGATTAAGGAGTGTACTTGTTGTGATGAGCACCGGGTGTTGTATAGAAGTGTTGAATCACTAAATTCTACACCTGAAACTAATATTACACTGTATGTTAACTAACTGGAATTTAAACTAAAAAAGAAAGAGAAGAAATGCTCTGTGATTGTTACTATCAGGAAATAAATCTGTTTTCAGAAAATTTTCTTAAAAGGTAAACTCCTTCACATTATACAGTTTTAGAGAAATATTTTGGAAACTTTTCACATTCCTATCAGACTAATTTATTTACACACATAACACCCCTTATTTACTCTACTATGATATTATCTCAAGCTATTTATAGCCCCTGTTCAGTTTTCCATTTTTCTTGATTACAAAATTTCTAAGAGGATAATACAATCATCTTGTCCACCAATACAACCTGTGTTGAGCAAATATTTGACACATAGTATATAATAACTATTTGTTGAATAAATAGTGTCTTCTCCATCTATTTACCAAATCATCCTTTTAAAAAAATTCCTACTGATTATGAAGATGATTGGGAAGATTAAGTCTACACTCAATTTATAAACTAAAAATTAAATTAGTTAATCAGAGTATGCTACTTCAATACTCCAGAGTATTGCTGGAGTTTTCACAGAAAAAATGAATGAAGTAACACTATAGGCGATTTAGATAAATTAAAATATTTGTACTTCATTTATATTTTGTTTCCTTAACTGTGCGTAATGCTGCATTCATCTGGGCCTTTTGGAAAAAATGAGGTTGAGAGAAACGGAAGTTATAACAAAAAGGAAGTGAAAGGCTTCAAGCAACTTTGTTTTTGTTTAATTTTTTAAATTAACATATAATGTATTATTTGTTTCAGGGGTACATGTCTGTGATTCTTCGGTCTTACACAATTCACAGCACTCACCATAGTACATACCCTCCCCAATGTCCATCACCCAGCCACCCCATCCCTCCCACCCCCCACCACTCCAGCAACCCTCAGGTTGTTTCCTGAGATTAAGAGTCTCCTATGGTTTGTCTCCCTCTCTGGTTTCATCTTGTTTCATTTCTCCCTCCCTCCCCCTATGATTATGATCCTCTGTCTTGTTGCTCAAATTCTTCGTAACAGTGAGATCATATAAACTTATCTCTCTCTGATTGACTTATTTCATTTAGCATAATACCCTCTAGTTTCATCCACATTGTTGCAAATGGCAAGATTTCATTTTTTTTCATGGCTGCATAATATTCCATTGTATATATATACCACATCTTCTTTATCAATTTATCTGTTGATGGACATCTAGGCTCTTTCCATAGTTTGGCTACTGTGGACATTGCTGCTATAAACATTGGGGTGCATGTGCCACTTCGGATCACTACATTTGTATCTTTGGGGCAAATACCCAGTAGTGCAATTGCTGGGTCATAGGGTAGCTCTATTTTCAACTTTTTGAGGAACCTCCATACTGTTTTTCAGAGTGGCTGCATGAGCTTGCATTCCCACCAACAGTGTAGAAGGGTTCCCCTTTTTCCCAATCCTCACCAACATTTGTTGTTTCCTGACTTGTTAATTTTAGCCCTTCTGACTGGTGTGAGGTGGTATCTCATTGTGGTTTTGATTTGTATTTCCCTGATGCCGAGCAATGTTGAGCACTTTTTCATATGTCTGTTGGCCATTTGGATGTCTTCTTTGCAGAAATGTCTGTTCATGTCTTCTGACCATTTCTTGATTGGATTATTTGTCCTTTGGGTATTGAGTTTGATAAGTTCTTTATAGATTTTAGATACTAGCCCTTTATCTGATATGCCATTGGCAAATATCTTCTCCCATTCTGCCGGTTGTCTTTTGGTTTTGTTGACTGTTTCCTTTGCTGTGCAAAAGCTTTTTAATCTTGATGAAGTCCCAATAGTTCATTTTTGCCCTTGCTTCCCTTGCCTTTGGCAATGTGTCTAGGAAGAAGTTGCTGCCTGTGTTCTTCTCAAGGACTTTGATGGATTCCTGCCTCACATTTAGGTCTTTCATCCATTTTGAGTCTATTTTTGTGTGTGGTGTAAGGAAATGGTCCGGTTTCATTCTTCTGCATGTGGCTGTCCAATTTTCCCAGCACCCTTTGTTAAAGAGATTGTCTTTTTTCCATTGGACATTCGTTCCTGCTTTGTCAAAGATTAGTTGACCGTAGAGTTGAGGGTCCATTTCTGGGCTCTCTATTCTGTTCCATTGATCTTTGTGTTTATTTTTGTGCCAGTACAATACTGTCTTGATAATTACAGCTTTGTAATAGAGCTTGAATTCCAGAATTGTGATGCCACCAGCTTTGCTTTTCTTTTTCAACATTTCTCTGGCTATACAGGGTCTTTTCTGGTTCCATACAAATTTTAGGATTATTTGTTCCAGCTCTGTGAAAAAAGTGGATGGTATTTTGACAGGGATTGCATTAAATGTGTAGATTGCTCTAGGTAACATTGACATCTTCACAATATTTGTTCTTCCAATCCATGAGCATGGAACGTTTTTCCATTTCTTTGTGTCTTCCTCAATTTCTTTCATGAGTATTTTCTAGTTTTCTGAGTACAGATCCTTTGCCTCTTTGGTTAGATTTATTCCTAGGTATCTTATGGTTTTGGGTGCAATTGTAAATGGGATCGACTCCTTAATTTCTCTTTCTTCTGTCTTGTTGGTGTATAGGAATGCCATTGATTTCTGTGCATTGATTTTACATTCTGCCACTTTACAGAATTCCTGTATGAGTTCAGGCAGTTTTGGAGTGGAGTCTTTTGGGTTTTTCACATAAAGTGTCATATCATTTGCAAAGAGTGAGAGTTTGACTTCTTCTTTGCCAATTTGGATGCCTTTTATTTCTTTTTGTTGTCTGATTGCTGAGGCTAAGTCTTCTAATACTATGTTGAATAGCAGTGGTGATAGTGGACATCCCTGCTGTGTTCCTGACCTTAAGGGGGAAGCTCTCAGTTTTTCCCCATTGAGTATGATATTCACTGTGGGTTTTTCATAGATGCCTTTTATGATATTGAGGTATTTACCCTCTATCCCTACACTGTGAAGAGTTTTAATCAAAAAGAATGCTGTACTTTGTGAAATGCTTTTTCTGCATCTATTGAGAGGATCATATGGTTCTTGTTCTTTCTTTTATTAATGTATTTTATCATATTGATTGATTTGCAGATGTTGAACCAAACTTGCAGTCTAGGAATAAATCCCATTTGGTCGTGGTGAATAATCCTTTTGTTGTACTGTTGGATCCTATTGGCTAGTATTTTGGTGAGAATTTTTGCATCCATGTTCATCAGGGATATTGGTCTGTAGTTCTCGTTTTGATGGGGTCTTTGGTTTTGGGATCAAGGTAATGCTGGCCTCATAAAATGAGTTTTGAAGTTTTCCTTCCATTTCTATTTTTGCAACAGTTTCAGAAGAATAGGTATTAATTCCTCTTTAAATGTTTGGTAGAATTCCCCTGGGAAGCCATCTGGCCCTGGGCTCTAGTTTGTTGGGAGAGTTTTGATTACTGCTTCAATTTCCTTACTGGTTATGGGTCTGTTCAGGTGTTCTATTTCTTCCTGGTTCAGTTTTGGTAGTTTATACGTCTCTAGGAATGCATCCATTTCTTCCAGATTATCTAATTTGCTGGCATATAGTTGCTCATAATATGTTCTTATAATTGTTTGTATTTCTTTGGTGTTGGTTCTGATCTCTCCTCTTTCATTCATGATTTTATTTATTTGAGTCATTTTTCTTTTCTTTTTGATAAGTCTGGTCAGGGGTTTATCAGTCTTATTAATTCTTTCAAAGAACCAGCTCCTAGTTTCGTTGATCTGTTCTACTGTTCTTTTGGCTTCTATTTCATTGATTTCTGCTCTGATCTTTATTAGTTCTCTTCTCCTGCTGGGTTTAGGCTTTATTTGCTGTTCTTTCTCCAGCTCCTTTAGGTGTAGGGTTAGGTTGTGTATTTGAGACCTTTCTTGTTTCTTGAGAAAGGCTTGTATTGCTATATACTTTCCTCTTAGGACCTTCTTTGCTGCATCGCAAAGATTTGGAACAGTTGTGTTTTCATTTTCATTTGTTTCCATGAATTTTTTTAATTCTTCTTTAATTTCCTGGTTGACCCATTCATTCTTTAGTAGGATGCTTTTTAGCCTCCATGTATTTGAGTTCTTTCTGACTTTCCTCTTGTGATTAAGTTCTAGTTTCAAAGCATTGTGGTCTGAAAATATGCATGGAATTATCCCGATCTTTTGGTACTGGTTGAGACTTCATTTATGACCCAGTATGTGATCTATTCTGGAAAATGTTTCATGTGCAGTAGAGAAGAATGTGTATTCTGTTGCTTTGGGATGGAATGTTCTGAATATATCTGTGAAGTCCGTCTAGCCCAGTGTGTCATTTAAGACCTTTATTTCCTTGTTGATCTTTTGCTTAGATGATCTGTCCATTTCAGTGAGGGGGTTGTTAAAGTCCCCTACTATTATTGTATTATTGTTGATGTGTTTCTTTGATTTTGTTATTAATTTAATTGGCTTATATAATTGGCTGTTCCCATGTTAGGGGCATAAATATTTACAATTGTTAGATCTTGTTGGATAGACCCTTTAAGTATGATGTAGTGTCCTTCCTCATCTCTTATTATAGTTTCTGGTTTAAAATCTAATTTATCTGATATAAGGATTTCCACCCCAGCTTTCTTTTGATGTCCATTAGCATGGTAAATTGTTTTCCATCCCTTCACTTTCAATCTGGAGGTGTCTCTTAAATGAGTCTCTTGCAGACAGCATATTGATGGGTCTTATTTTTTTATCCAATCTGATAGCCTGTGTCTTTTGATTGGGACATTTAGCCCACTTACATGCAGGGTAAATATTGAAAAATATGAATTTAGTGCCATTGTATTGCCTGTAAGGTGACTGTTACTGTATATTGTCTGTGTTCCTTTCTGGTCTATGTTACTTTTAGGCTCTCTTTGCTTAGAGGACCCCTTTCAATATTTCTTGTAGGGCTGGTTTGGTGTTCACAAATTCTTTTAGTTTTTGTTTGTCCTGGAAGCTTTTTATCTCTCCTTCTATTTTCAGTGACAGCCTAGCTGGATATAGTATTCATGGCTGCATATTGTTCTCATTTAGTGCTCTGAATATATCATGCCAGTCCTTTCTGGCCTGCCAGGTCTCTGTGGATAGATCTGCTGCCATTGTAGGTTACAGACCTCTTGTTCTAATCTGCTTTCAGGATTTTCTCTTTGTCTCTGAGACTTGTGAGTTTTACTATTAGATGTCGGGGTGTTGACCTATTTTTATTGATTTTGAGGGGAGTTCTCTGTGCCTCCTGGATTTTGATGTCTGTTTCCTTCCCCAAATTAGGCAAGTTCTCTGCTATAATTTGCTCCAATATACCTTCTGCCCCTCTCTCTCTTTCTTCTTCTTCTGGGATCCCAATTATTCTAATGTTGTTTTGCTTTATGGTATCACTTATCTCTCAAATTCTGCCCTCGTGATCCCGTAGTTGTTTAGCTCTTTTTCTCAGCTTCTTTATTCTCCATCATTTGGTCTTCTATATCACTAATTCTTTCTTCTGCCTCATTTATCCTAGTAGATAGCACTTCCATTTTTGATTGCACCTCATTAATAGCCTTTTTGTTTTGATTAGGGATACTAGGGATTCCCTAGTATCTTCTATGCTTTTTGCAAGACCAGCTAGTATCATAATAATTGTCATTCTGAACTCTAGTTCTGACATCTTACTAATGTCTGTGTTGATTCGGTCTCTGGCAGTCAGTACTGCTTCTTATTCTTTTTTTTTTGAGGTGAGTTTTTACATCTTGTCATTTTGTCCAGGAGAGAACAGATGAATGAGAGAACAAAATGCTGAAAAGGGTAACCACAACCCCTGAAAAAGATACACTAAACAAATCAGAAGAGCCCTGAAACTGGGAGGAAAAGAAAGGGAAAAAAAATAATAATAATATAATCAGGCTGGTGAATAGAACAGAGCCACACACTAGATTTGGGGTGTATTTTGGTCTGTTAGAAGAAATTCCCTCCCAAATTTTCAAAGAAAGAAAAACTTATATATATATACAAAAATAAGGGTAAATATGATGAAGGGATGGAATATGACTATAAAGATGAAAATTAAAAAAAGATTTTAAAAAAGGAATTGATAAGAAGTTTGTTGAAAAAGAATGAAAAAAAATTTTAAAAAAAAGAGAGAGAATGTGATCAGGCAGGAGACTAGGAAAATGTCATACACTAGATTTAGAGTTATTTTGGTCTGTTAGAAGAAACTGTTTCCCAATATTTTAAAGAAAGAAAAACATATATAAACTAAAAATAAGTTTAAATACAATGAAGGGATAGACTATGAATGTAAAAGTGAAAATTAAAAAAAGATTTTAAAAAAGGAATTGGTAAGACAAGATGTTGGTTGAAAAAGGAAAGAAGAAAAATTAAACTAAAAAAATAGAAAAAGAAAAAATAAAGAAAATTTTAAAAATTAACTTTGAAAGACTAAAAAATCATGGGAAAAAAGCCATGAATTCTATGTGCTGTATTCCCCTAACACTGGGGTTTGCCATTCTCATTGATCGGTAAACTTGGTCTTTGTTGGATGTTTGCAGATCATCTGGGGGAGGGGCCTGTTGCAGTGATTCTCAAATGTCTTTGCCCGAGGAGGAATTGCACCACCCTTGCCAAGGGCCAGGCTAAGTAATCTGCTCGGGTTTGCCCTCTGAAGCTTTTGTTCCCTGAAGCTTTCCGTATAGCTTTGGAGGACAAGAGTGAAAATGGTGGTCTCCCAATCTCTGGTCCCAGAGGAGCCGAGAGCTTGGGGCACCAATCCTCAGTGAACCCTCAGAGAAAAGCAGTCAATCACTGCTGTCTCCCTGGTCTCTGGCCACACTGCATGCTCACGCAGCCTGTGACTGAGCATTTCTATCTCTGGCACATGACCCCGTTTGGAGTCTCCAAACCCAGCAGATTCATGCGGCGATCTCCTATGCTGCTCCCATGTTGGAAGGGGAGTCTCCCTGGATCTGCTGCACATCACAGTTTATGGCAACCCCGAGCTGGGAGCCCATGCCTCGGCTCCGCCTTTGCAGCCGGCTTCCTCGCTCCGATACCTGGGAGCTCTGCAGCACTCAGGCACCCTCCGGTCTTTCTGTGACCCTGAGTGTCCTGAGACCACACTGTTCCAGCGAGGGTTCCACCCCCTCTTAGCCACTGGAGCGACATCCCTCAGCGGAGCAGACTTTTAAAAGTTCCGATTTTGTGCTCCTCTGCTCTATCACTTGCCAGTAGCAGCTGACAGAGGTTCCCTCCCCCCGTAGTCTATCTTCCCAAATATCACCTCAGATTCACTTCTCTGCACATCCTACCTTCCAGAAAGTTGTCACTTTTCTGTTCATAGAATTGCTGCTATTCTTTTCTTCAATCTCCTGTTGAGTTTGTAGGTGTTCTGAATGGTTTGATACCTATCTAGCTGAATTCCTGGAACCAGATGAAATTTAGATCTCCTACTCCTCTGCCATCTTGCTGCTCCTCCTTCAAGCAACTTTGTTTATAAAAATTTTGCTGACATGCATGTAGATTGCAGCAACCAGTGTCTTCCTCAAATTCATCTTGGCATTGGTTTTTGACACATTGCTAGTGCCTATAGAAATTTAGATAATTTCTGAATTTCGGTACCCCAAAAGACATGTTCTCACATCTTTACTCTTAACCTATAGAATGATTTTTGAAAAGTTATTGGATTTTTTTTTCAAATTTAGCTGATGATGTCTGTTTTGTTACCTTAGAACCTCCTAGATGTCCTAAAGATTACTTAAAAGTGAAATAAAGCAGACACAAAAGATAACATAGGGTTTGATTCCATTCATATGAAATGTCCAGAGTAAACAAATCCATTGAGATAGAAAGTAAGTTAGTAGCTGCCTATATGATAGGAGGATGACCATGGAAGGAATGGTAGTCACTGCTAATGAGTATGGGTTTCTTTTTGGAGTGACAAAAAATGTTCTAAAATTAGATTAGAGTGATAGTTGTATCATTCTGTGAATAGATTAATAATCATTGAATGGTACACCATAAATGAGTCAACTTTATGATACATGAAATATATCTCAAAAGTGTTTCAAGAACAAATGACTCACAGTCGAAATTTCTAATTGTATTACTACATATTTATGTTTCTATTAATGTGAGTAATAATTGCTACTGTGTGGTTTGTTGTTCCTTTACACATTGATTTGATGCTACTACTAATTGAAATGAATTCTGCAATGTACGATACTATCAAACAGGTAATTGTTACTTCTAAGCTTCTAATTATTCTTAAACTATGAATAAATCAATTTGCCCTAAAATTTATTTAAATCATTTAAAGTTGAAATTAATTATGTGAAATAATAACTAAGGCTTTATTTGCTTTAGTTTAAATGTAATATTTAATTACTAAATTTTCATTCTTTGCCACATATCAAGAAAATGATGTAGCATTGGTTTAGTACATTTCATGTGACACATATTATCATATAAGTAATCTTAATTTATCAAAATGTGAGCTTCTTAATGAAAACTTTGCCTTTGTCCATCAGTATATTGCCAACATGTATAATCAAGTCTATCAGAAAATGTTACACTGTATGTTAACTAAATGGAATTCAAAAAATGTATATAACTATTTAATGACTGATATTTTATTCCTTATACCAGGTATCTCTATTACTTTCCTAGAACAACTGGATAAATGACTATATTTTTATTTTTCCTAGGCATTTTCAGGTTTAAGTCACATTTAGAATTCACTTAAATTATATTCAAATAAAATTTCATTAAAATTAAATAGTGTTTGAAATAGGGTTTCAAAAAGATCAGATGCAAGAGTTAACATTTACATTCAGAAATATGTCAGTAAAATCCACAAGCAAAAGCCCAAGCTCCCACTCCAGGAAAAGAAAAGTTACTGGTCTCTCTTGTTTCCAGCACTTCCATCTTTCTTATTCTGTTAGGATATAGGAAAAGAGAGAGTACAAAAACAAAGTCAGGCTCATTATTTAGTGGGAAAAGGAAGGGGAGAAGATATATCCTCCATTTGAGGACATGTTTTTGGCACCCAGATGAACTGTGCTGATGGTGTTGATTGGTGCTGGGGACTAATGGCGGAAGGGGTGAGTTTGCTGTGAAGTCTATCAGGCAATCGTAGGCAGAGTACAGACATATTTTCCCATTCAGGTTCTTGTCAACTACAAAGTCAAAGTAGACTTTTGTTTCCTATGTCCTATTTCCTTTGAAATTTTTTAGTAAAGCAAGCACTGGAGTTGTCAAAAGTTAAAAGACCTTTGTTACATCTCAGGCATCAGAGGCAGTGGGGTTTTCCTCAGTGCTTGCAGCCCTGAGAGCTATGGCCCCAGTGAATCCAGTTTTCACAATGAAGGAGAAGCCAATTCACATTTTAAATGTTGTATTTTACCATTCAATACCCTGTCAGTAAGTCTTCAGTATTCCTTTTTCATTTCCCTTTTCTTTCTTTTATTCCCATAATATTGTGATGGTCATGAAAAAATCAGATATTTCTTTTACTTTCACACTGATGTTTTATATCTCCATTAAAATTTACCTATAATTTGTCATAATCAGATACTCATTAAGTCCTCTGGTGTCATTCATTCCTATTTTTTAGTGCGTGCTAATGCACAGGCTGCACTGGAACAAGAGAAACACAAATATCTAAGCAAATGCATAAAATTAAATACAGATCTTTGCAAAGACTACATTGTATGCATATACCAAAAATTATTTCCTTATTTTCTAAAAGCAATAATTTTATAGTGTTATTATTGCTATCAAAACATTTGGTGCAAACCAATAATTATCTCTTAAAGCTTCAGCATAGAAAAAAGTATGGCTTCTCCATTTGAAGTGGTGTTTCTGTATAGGACAGATTTGTTCAAGATTATCTTTTCAAGGATATTTGTAAAGCAAAAGCCTTGGAAGAGAAAGATTTGGTTTGTAAAGTAAAAACCTTTGCAAGATAGTGGAGGTAGAGGGCAGAATTATTTCCTAACCAAGATGATAAAGACAGCTGCCACAGGGTCAAAGTTTGGTAGGTTTGCTTGAAGTCGCCTTTATAAAACTGGGGGTTTCCTAAGCTCAGGATCCTTTAGCTATGACACGAACCCACTGAGTGCTGCATCTACCTGTGCCCACCTCTGCACCTTCCCCATGGGATTTGTGGGGCAAGAGGAGCTAAAGCAAACCTGAAGCTAATACTGCCACTATCCTATGATTTATAATGTTCTTTGTTGCTGACTGAGGAGTCCCATGTCTTCTGCCAGTATCTATAAAATTGTGATAGCCTAACTTGTTAGTTTACAAGTAGGGTAAATCTCAGACCCTTCTTGACAATTTTGGAGATGATTGGATGATATGATGCTGACAGAGACATGGTTTTCTAAAAAGAAAGTAAAAGGGCGCTATGTGGCCTGAATGAGGGATATAAGATCAATCCCCAGGTCTCTAATGCTCTCAAGTTGTGGGCAGGAATCAGTGGGGGTGGTTAAGGCCATTCCCCATTTTCTTAACTTTTTTTTTTTTTTAGATTTTATTTATTTATTTGAGAGAGAGAAAGAAAGCATGAGCAGGGGGAGGCATAGAGGGAGAGGGACAAGTAGACTCTGAGCTGAGCACAGAGTCCAACACAGGGCTTGATCCCAGGACCCTGAGATCATGACCTGAGCTAAAACCAAGAGTCAGATGCTTAACCAACAGAGCCAACCAGGTACCCTCCACCCACAATGTCCTAACTTTTAATGATGGTGAGGGGTGGGAAGTAAGTTTGAAATAAGTCACCCAAGGGCTCCTGGGTGGCTCAGTTGGTTAAGCAACTGCCTTCAGCTCAGGTCATCATCCCAGGGTCCTGGGATCGAGTCCCACACTGGGCTCCCCCTGCTCTGTGGGGAGCCTGCTTCTCCCTCTGCCTCTGCCTGCCACTCCCCCTGCTTGTGCTCTCTCTCTTTCTCTGTCAAATAAATAAATAAAATCTTTAAAAAAAAAAAAAGAAATAAGTCACCCAAATGGGTCTTTTGCTTGATGTTTACCCCTAGGGGCAGAAGTTAGATAAGCCAAGGAGTCCCAACACCAGTACACAGGGCTCTGGTAATCTGTAAACTGTGGAAGTGTGATTGAGTCATCTGTCCACTTGAAATGGAAAGTAAAAGGGACATACTTCCTCTCTATGCCCCCTGATTTCTTGTTCCCCCTCTTGGCTGCTGTAAGAAAAAAAGCTGAATATTCTGGAGGAGTATTTTGTGAAATACTTTGGGAGAAAGAGGGATTCAAACTTTGGTTCTATTAAATGCAAATGGCCAAATCTCCATCTTACCCAGACTTTTGTGAGAAGTGGGACACTGGGTTCCACTGATGGGATTTCTCATGGTTCACAGTAGAAAGAGGAAGCTAACATGACCTTAATGTGAGGCTTTTGTACCAATTCACTGCACCATTTTTGTTGCTTCTATGCCTGCATGTACAGTAGGAATTGATGGGTTGCTTGAACTTCATCCTACAAGTGCCAGGCTATCAACCTGATCAAGGAAGAGCTTCAGACAGAGAAAGACCAGTGAGACAAACTTTCCTGTCATTTATCAGCCTTGAATGGATCAGGATTCATCATGAGGGTCTTTATCATTTGATGTCCAATGCTTTCATCATACAGATGATGTCCTGTTGGTTGGCAAGTCAAAAGCAATAGCAACTGTCCAAACAGTAATGTCATCACACCTCTGTCATCAGGGGTAGCTGATAAAACTGAACACTTGATAAGTACCAAGGTTTTGGGGGACTATATGGGTAAATTCATGATTATTCATTTAGCAGTCAAGGAAAAATTGCTGTCTCATCAGACCCCTGCCACCAAAAGGAGACCTAACCCTAACATGGGTCTATAGGGACTCAATAATTAACTGAATAGAATATGAAAGGCCCTAAGATAGATATGACATATTAAAAAATACAGCTGCCTGGCCCCAGCTGAATCTTGGTTTTATATGAAAAAACTGGCGGCTATCTCTTGGTTTTATAGGGACTTTATGTCTCACTCTACCTCTTAAAGCAAAGCTACTCACTCACTACAATCCATGATTGACAAAACTTCCCCTAACTGCCTGGGTCTGGTTGACTGATGGTTCAGATGTCTATGAGATGCTAGAGCTATTTAACCTCAGTTTCGGCTCTGTAGAATCAAAACTGGGTGAGTTTGTTCTGTTCCGAAGGCAGAACTCTGACTCTTATTCTTTTGCCAATGTCCTAGATATTTGGTTTATCATGTGGAAAACTACAGACTACTAGATTAAAAGTCACTCCTCTTTGGGGTCATCAACTGTGGAAACATTACAGTTGGTAACTGAACTATCTGGCTAACTCATGTAGATTCCCACGAAGAAGGGCCCATTTTCTGATAAGATCCACTGTACTCAAACTGTTGATTGAGTCTGACTCTAATAACAGTAAAAATAACATCTGTTCCATAGAGTTATTTGAGGATCAAATGGGATTATATGCGTAAGAGATTTTAAACAGTTTCTGGGATATCATTAGTCCATGTAAGTGTTAGCGCTTTATAGCATTATCATTAGATTTCTTATCATCATTGCTTCTATATTTTCTTCCTCAGCATTGAGGGAAGTCATTAAGCTATGAACTTTTTTCCCCTGCTCAACCATGTAACCTCATGTGCAGGTTGTAGCTCATCAAAATAGTGGTTATTGTTATATTTCTGCTAGCATCTGCTCTACTTAAAGTAAAATTAACTGTGGGCTCCCCCCTTAATGCTTTTCTTCCATCGAGACTGATTTGCACCATACTTATCTCAAATTCCTCCAAATCTGAGGTGTGTAAATTACTTGCTCTTCTGAAGCACTCTTGTAGATTTCTTCTCTATGAAATTATCTCTTTCAAAATTTCTGGAATTGTGAAATTTCACAAATTCTGGAAGAAGACTGTTCCTTAACTGTTACATTTAAACTATTAGTACTAAAAATTATATCTTTTAATTTCTCTACAAATTTTACAAATGTGACATTATTAATTGTGAAAAGTGTGTCAAAAAAGATGATAATCTACATAAAGTATATACATTATTAAAATATATTAATTTTGGTAGAAAAAATATACAGAAACTTATCTGCACAGACACACTGCACAAAGCAAGAGATATCACAACACACTTCCATTTCGAGGAGCTATCTCCTGGATTAACCAAGTTCTTCCAGAGATGGAAAGCTGCTGATGACATCTTCTGAAAGCAGCCATTATTTTAACAGGCTTAAGTTACAACCTCTCAACCACTGTCTGGAGTGAGGAAGGTTTCCTGAAAATGGGAAATTCATCCATATGCCTGTTAAGAACAAGAAACAATGAGGCTACATTAGCTGGGGGTTAATATGCAGCAATTCAGAATATTAAACTAGGATCACTTCCTAGGAAGCCCAAAGTCCCATCATCTAGCAGAAATTAGGGATTGCAATACACAGGAAGATCATAAACACATTAATAATGTTACTTAGTATTGTAACAGTATTAAAACCTGAGTCATTTAATAAAGAACTGGACAATTTTAAAACAAAAGTGCTTTGTTTCAAAACATAATTGAAGCCATGTGTTTAGCTTCTAAAGCACACTATACTAATTTATTTTCTGGGACTTAAAAAAAAAATCATTGAATTGACTAGTTTCAAAATAAAAAATATCCATCACTCCACAAAATAAAAATCGGTATTTGGCATCAATCAAAAGTTGCCAGCCATGCAAGAGACAGGAAAATATGAGCCACAATGAGGAGAAAATCAGTTAGTGGAAACAAACTCAGAAATGTTACTGATGTTAAGGGTGCCTGAGCGGCTCAGTTGGTTAAGCATCTGACTTTTGATTTCGGCTCAGGTCATGATCTTAGGGTTGTGAAATCAGGCTCGGCTCTGGGCGTGGAGTCTGCTTAAGATTCTCTCTCTCCCTCTGCCCTTCCCCCCCTGCTTAAAAAAAAATGTTACTTATGTTAAAAATATTGGCAAGAATCTTTTAAGAGTTATTATAACTATATGCTGTATATTCAAGAACATGATAGATTGTGCATATTAAGTAGACATATAGGGACATAAAAGATAAACAAAAATTTCAGAGATAAAAAATTACAATATCAGAGATGAAAACCTTAGATTAGATGAGATTAACAACAGATTAGACATTGCGTAATAAAAGAACAAAGAACTTGAAAAAATATTAACACGAATTATCAAAAGTAAAAAAGAAAAAATCCTCAGAAACTGTATATAGCAATGGTGAACTGTAGGGAACTTTATTTTATTTTATTTTTTTAAGATTTTATTTATTTATTTGACAGAGAGAGAGACAGCAAGATGGGGAATACAAGCAGGGGTAGTGGGAGAGGGAGAAGCAGGCTTCCCACGGAGCAGGGAGCCCGATGCAGGGCTCGATCCCAGGACCCTGGGATCATGACCTGAGCCGAAGGCAGACACTTAATGACTGAGCCACCCAGGTGCCCCAAACTGTAGAGAACTTTAAGTGGCCTAATCCACAAATAATTGGAATCCCTGAAAGATAGAAGAGGAGGGAGCAAAATAAAAAATAAAAAATAAAAATAATGTCCAAATTTCTAAATTCAATGGAAATTATACATTCACATATATAAAAAGTTCAATGAATCTGAAGCTCAAGAAACATGAGATAAACCACATTGTAAGCAAATTGCTAAGAACCATGATAAATAGAGAAACAAACAGAGAAGGAAGAGACATATTACTTGTGAGGAATAGAGGTCAAAATAATAGGTTTCTCACTAGAATAATACAGACCAGAAAATTGTTGGGTAATATCTTTTAAGTAATTAGATAAAAGAATAGTCATCTCTGGATTGCATACCCAATGAAAACATTTTCAATATTGAAAGCAAAATAATGTCTTTTTGAGACATACAATAAAACAGTGAATGTATGACCACAATATGTGAAAAGATGTTAAAGGCAGAAAGAAAATGATTCCAGTTAGAAATCTGAAGCTATAGAAAGGAAGGAAGAGCATGCAAATATCATAAGCATGCGAGTAAATATAAAATAGCTTTTTTCACTACTTAAATTGTCCTGAAAGATAATTGCAAATTTAAAGCAAAAACAACAGAAACAAACTATGAGTTTTATAAAATGGTTAGAAAGAAAGAAATTGCAAACAAGCAATAGTATCAGTGCTAGGAAGAGAGAAATAGAAGTATACTGTTCTCAGGTTTTTATGTTATAGATAAAGTGATACATAACCTGTAACCTCACCTATATATAATATATATAATTATAATATATATAGATAATATATATATATATGTGATCAATTTAAACTTAAACATGTAAAATGATATATGTATATATAAGTACATATATGTATATATATGTACATACATATATATGTATATATATTATAGATAGATTAAAGATGTTTACCGTAAGCACCAAAGCAAGATGTTATACTTAAAAAGCCAATGAAGCACATAAAATGGAATCATATAAAATATTCAATTAATCCAAAAGGAGGCAGAAAAAAGGGAAAAGAAACAAAGAACAGTTGGGACAAAGAGAAGACAAATGTCAAAGTGATCAATTTAAACTCAAACATGTCAACAATCACATTAAAAGTAATTGGTCTAAACTATCTTGTTAATAGGCCTTTTCCAAGAGGCACTGTACACTTAACCACTCTCTCCTTTTTGTCCTCTAGTTTGGAATTGTGTCTGCTTTATGATACGTAACACTTTGTTTCATTCATTTCTTCATCTATGTTCTTAATTAAAAAAAAAAACAAATTTCACTTGATTCAACTCTTTTCTTTTTATATTTAACATAGCAACAAACTGAAACTAAACACTCAATAAATACATGTTAAATAAAATCTTTGGAGTGAGACACTGAGAAAGAGAACAGCCATGTGAATCTCTAAAGTTTATACTTGGTGGATAAGTTGGACAAGTTGATAATAGAACAGGTTCTGAAATTCTTGGTAATGTGAGAACTTGACCTGAAAATGGAAGTGAAGTACATAAAAATTAAAAAGTGATATAGACATGTAACATCAGCTTAAATAATAGGGATTTTTCAGCAAGGTTGGTGATCAATGAGTTGGAAGAAAATGAGAGCAGGACAAAGAATCCTAGTGCATATGAAGTTTTGGCCATAAAGGAGCTTCAGTGAAGAACATTGCAGAACTTCATGGGGTGAAACAATACCAAAATGAAAATAAAATATATATTTAGAGATAGTATATCAAGTTGGGGCAATTAATTTCTTTGAAATCTGGCATTACTGGGATGCCTGGGTGGCTCAGTCGTTAAGCATCTGCCTTCGGCTCAGGTCATGATCCCAGGGTCCTGGGATCGAGCCCCGCATCGGGCTCCCTGCCCCGCGGGAAGCCTGTGTCTCCCTCTCCCACTCCCCCTGCTTGTGTTCCCTCTCTCCCTGTGTCTCTCTCTGTCAAATAAATAAATAAAAATCTTAAAAAAAAAAAAAAAGATGAGAATGAATCTACCCATGTTATAAAAAAAAAAAAATGAAATCTGTCATTACTTTAAAATGAAGATTTACTTTCAGTTCACTTAAGATGAATGAGAAGATCAGTTTAAACTGGTAGAAGTCAATAAAGCATCATCCCTGTCTCTCAGTAACAGGAGGCTTAGATATTATTATTTCATGTCAAGAAGTTCCCTGGGATCTTACTTCAAGTAGAAAATGGTTGTCTCCAATATGGTCGTGGCAATTTTTGTTTGTTTGTTTGTTTTTAAGCTCATACAGGCAAAACTTTCAACTAAAATGCAGAACTTGAATATTTCTTGGCTGGCACAAGTAAATTCCACAGTCAAATATGCCACTTAAAAATCATTACACACATACCCCACATACATTATATTTTATAGCTTACCGTATCATATTATTATTCTTTTAGGAGGTAAATTGCAATAAAAAAAACTTGTAACTACACATGGCATAACTAAGGTAATTCAAATTTTCTTAAAAGATGGTAATGTGAAAAGACATGCCCAGGAATATTTGTAATTGAAAAGATAGACACAATGGTCCACAACTAACTTGCCTTTGATACCCTTTAATGGTACACAATTAATGCATACAAGTCAAGTCATGTTTACAGCAAGCATGAAAGCTTATGTCAATATTTAATACAATTTTTAGAAATCAAAGATATATGCTGTCTTTTGTAGATTATAAAAAAAAGAAAAAATGGGCTATTTAAATAAAGTAGAAATGAACAAATACATTAGTTAAATAGAATAAGCCTGATAATCATATTTTTGGTTTTGTTTTTTAATCTTTTAAATTCTAAGTGTCTTAATCTTTTAAATTCTAAGTGTTATGAAGACAGTAGTTTGGAAAGAAGAAAATAATTTGAAACAGAATAGCCTGTATCTAGAAATTAATTTATAAAAGAGGATTAGACTTTTACATTTTAGTGTATAATACTAAATACACACTTTCACATATCTCTTACCAGTGAGTCTTACTCTCTTTTAGTAGTTAAAAAACAACCTTTATGCAATTTTTTGTTAGTCCATTTATGCTGAGAGAAATAAAATACTTCAACTTGATAACTTCTGATTTATTTTATTAGTCTTAAGGTTAAGTGTACGAGTACTTACAGAGGTTGTACTGTCTGAGGAGCTATTTAATTTAAACCCATAAATGAATGCCTTGATAATCAATATCTATCTAATGCACTGCTTAAACTGTACATATTTCATTAATTTTGCATTAGTTCAACTAACTTAGTGATCCTGACCAGTATTGAAAGTGAAAGCACCCTGGTTAATGAATGATTTATTACAAAGATAGTTTATGAAGAAAACATTCAATTGCCTATTTGCCAGGTTATAAAAAGGTGAAATATCATTGATAATAGTTATTTATGAATTCATATAAATCCCTCAACCCTCCTCATTCTATTTCTAAAACTATCATCCTCCCTCCTCAGGTATTTTCTCTAAAGCTAATTATCTCATTATCCTTTTGATCTCCTAGTTTGTGCATTCAGGGACCATCTCCAGAACTTTGTTCTTTTATTGTCTACATGTTTAATCTCTACTCTTTTTTCTGCCCATCTTAGCCAACACATTTTCTTGACTATCTGAGTCCCCAACAGCTTTCTGAATTTTCCCTGTCATCTTTCTCTCCCAAAGTATTTAATGATAGAGGTTAAGTGTGTGAGCCCTGCAGAAAAGAATTTTTGGGTCTGAACCCTGGCTCTGACGTTTTCTAGATGTGTGATTGTGGACTGATTACTTAGCTTCTCTGTTTTTCAGTAACCTCATCTGTAAAATGATGAAAATAACAGTATCTCCATTACAGGGTTTGAAGATTAAGTGAAAAAAAAAAAAAAAACAATAAAAAACACCTTGAATTATGCCTTACATTATAGTAATATTTGCTATTCTTATTCTGATTACCAACATCTTTAATATATGAAGCCAGCCTCAGCATTTTCACTCGAACTGATGTTTGTACCTAAAACTGTTTCAATACAAGTTCTGTACCATTATGCTAATGAAATTACTTCCATGAAATTACTGATTTTGTATAAAAAAACTAAAAAATGTATACAATTTTTCTTTAGTATAACTTAATATTACATAGTAAAGGCTTTTTAGAAGTTTGTAAGCTTTTGTACCTGCAGCTCTATCCTCTAGAATATATTTTAAGAAATAGATAAGTGAGAAAATTAAAAAGATATATTTACCAAAGAATGGCCAACAAAATGCTAATCAAACCGTGTTTATATTTTCTAAAAATGGGAAAAGGTTAAAGTCCAAAACAGTGACTAAATAAACTCTCATATAATCTTGTAATGAGAGAATGACAGACATAAGTGATAACATTGTAGATGTATAGCTGTCATGATAAAACATATATTTATGATTTTTTTCCTATATCAATAGCACAGGCTCTGGGGCCAAATGGCTTGTGTTCAAATCCTGACTCATCCAATTAATAACTCTGTGAACCTGGACAAATAATTAACCCCTCCAATTGTTTTTTTCCTATGTAAAGTGGAAATATTAGACCTTACCCAACAGGCTTTTGTGAGGATTAAAAAGATCATCAACTTGAAATATTCACATAGACTTTAGCACATATCAAGGACTTATCATAATGAAATGTGTTATTTTTTGTTTTACAGTTGTTGCATGATCCTTACATCTCAGAATTTTTAGAACTCCACCCTTGGCACCTATCTTTTCAAAATGATCATCCTAAATTTAAATTGAAAAGATTCATTTTTAAAACTTTAATAATTATTTCTAAATCTTCAGCAACATAATCTCATCCAAGCTCTATAATCATGTTTCAAATGCTTGTAATATATTGTTATCCAGATATTGATACCTGGGCATATTACCTACAAACAGCTCAGTTCAGAAATTCCAAATGTATCCTTGTAATCTTTTTTTTATAAAGATTTTTTAAAAATTTATTTTTTTGACAGAGAGAGAGAGAGGCAGGCAGAGGTACAGGGAGAAGCAGACTCCCCACTGAGCAGGGAGCCTTTTGTGGGACTCGATCCCAGGATCCTGGGATCACGAACCCAGTCAAAGGCAGATGCTTAACTGAGCCATCCAAGCACCCCAAGTAGCCTCACAATCTTCCCCTGAAAATCAATTCTCACTTCTGAAGTCTTTCTATTCATTACTATATTGCCAACTAGGAAGGATAAAGGGATAGCCGGCTTTAATTTCTTTTCGACAGATTTCTCTTCCTAGCCTTCCAGATCAACTTGGTTGCCATGTACTATGGACTGGAATACATTCCCCCACCCTACCCAAATCATAGGTTGAAGCCTTAATCCCTAACGTAACAAAATCAATTGGAGATGAGGCTTTTGGCGGGCAATTAGGGGTAGATGAGGTCATGAGGGTGGGACCTTCATAATAGGATTAGTAGCTTTCTAAGAAGAGAAAGAGAGGTATCGCTCTCTGTCATGTAAGTAGACGCAGCCAGAAGGCAACAACCCAGGAAGAGGACTCTGACTAGGAAGCTAATTGGCTGGCACCTTGATCTTGGACTTGTCCATCTCCAAATATCTGTTGTTTAAACCACACCATATATGGTGTTTTGTTATAGCAGCCTAAACAGACTAAGGCACCATGTCTTTTTCCTTTATTCCTTAGCAATCCATTTAAGGCAGATTAGTTCAGTTCTCTGAGTCTCCAATTAGAATATCACTATGTCCTCCGCACTGGTCTCTCTGTTATTTGAATTTTCCCATTACAGTTTATCAAAATGTCCCTAAAGGAGACCTTCTTTTAGGTCACAGGATTCTTCTGGGAAAAAAAAAAAAAAAAATTCTGTTAGCTTCCTGTTACCTATAGTGAAAACAATATATTACTCTGAGTGAGCATGAAATGGTTAAACATGTAAATATTAGCTTTATCAGTGCCTAGGAGATGATTCAAGCATTACGGCTATCGTATTAGTTATCCCTGCTTAGTTGCTTAAAACAACGTAGCAGATGCCGCTGGTGTTCCAACACAATTTTCTTCTATGGCGGGTGTGCTCAATCCCCTGCTGCTGTGAGTTTTGGCTGATCATTCAGTTGTCCCTTCTATGGTGAACACCCTCTGGCCAAATGGGAACCACTCTCTCCCAGTCCTATCTCCCTTGGAGAAAAGTCTCCACCAATGCTTGACTTATACTGGAGCAAGAAATGACCACCGCTTTCTTCTATGTGGATTAACTCTGTGGTGCTTTTTGTGCTTTAGGCTTCCCCTTTGGATCAGAGTGAAGATAGTTTCCACCTGATATTCCTATTTGCCTTTATTCCCTAACCTTATATTCCCTCCTCTAATCCTCTTTACCTAATAACATTTTCCTAATAATCACTTGATCAGGAATCCATAGCGCAGGTTTTGCTCCCTGGAGACCCAAATCAGAGAAATAGTACTATCTTTATTGTTCACAAGTCTATAGATCATTTGGATAGACTTCAACAAGGGTCTTGGCTGGCTCAGGATTGTATCTGTGATGACTTGTGGGCTGGGAAGGTGGCTCTACTGATCGTGTTGGGCTCTGTCACATGTTTGAGGTTGGCTGGCTGTCACCTGCTCTTGGTTTCAGTAGATCACAAAGAAGCAAGAGAAAGCAGAGTGCAAAAGGCCTCTTGAAGTCTTACAACTATCACCTCTGACACACTCAACTGAAGAACCAAATGGCAAGCCAGCCTATACTTTATTTCTTAACATAAAGAAAATGAGCTTTGGTGTTTGAAAGTTGTATGTCTTCACTCCATTTATAGTACAGCTTTTATCAAGAATGGCTTCAAAAGAAGTGAAAAAGTGATGAGTGGAGAGGGAATCTTCTAGGAGAAGAAACTCAGAGCTAGCTAATTGCATGCTTATTGCTCTTACTACATTGGGTAACTTCCCTTCGGAGTATAGATGAGTCCTATTAATTATTATGTTGAATTTATTCGTTCATTACTCAAACATTCATTAAAGTCCCATATGTGCCACTCATTCTACTAAGTACTGTCAATTTAAATTTCAATCAATTTTCCCTTTGCATATTTCTCTTCCTTGTTTCTTTTGAATTCACATCTAGTTTGCTTTTCTGTTTTAGAAAGATGTCACATTCATTTTACTGTTAAACTTTTCAAAGTTATATTACCAATCTCACTCCTATCAGTCCAGACTCCATTATATGTATATTTTAAAGCAGGCCCTTTCGAGTTCAACAATCATATTAACTGACAAGGTAGAGGCAGGAGTAATTAGAGTATGAATATATACTGCAGGGTCACCTTACATCTAAAGTGTAAATCTCAATTCAAAACACTAACTCAGCCGCATTTTGACAGGAAGCCCTCAGCTAATTTCCCTATCTTTGGAACAACTTACCCCTTAGCTTGTTAGTAGTAGTTGTTAATATTGGAAATGTGTGAAAAATAAAAGCCCATCTAGAAATATCTGTGCCTTTTTTTTTTTAATGTGAAAATACTCTCTCTGCCCTGCATAACAGTCTACTGAAAGCTGTCTTTGATTTATGTTCATTGGTGTTCTGAATAAAGGGAAGGATCATACACTTATTTGGCATATCTGAAATAGAATTTGGGAAGACTGGATGGTAAACAAGACAAGTCAAATTAGTTTTTATTATTTTTATAGATTTTCTTTCTAACTAGGAAAATCTTTCATCTAGAGCTACTTTTTGAGGGGAAAAAATAAAAGATCACTCAAACTCACATAAATGACTAAAACATTGATGACTCTGACCCAAATCCCAAATTCTTACAATTATCATTAATGAGTTAAAGAGTATGCCAAAGAACAGTATCCTAGAACGATAAAAACTTGATTAAGCAATACTTTGCAAAGTTCCTCCCTCTAGAAAATTACAAGAGATTCAGTTCACCTCTACAACAAATATATATGGAATTATCACTTATCAAAGACTGAATTGGCCATTTAAGAGGTCAGAATAACTCAGACATAGCATAGACTATTGTGATAGAAAAAGTAATTTTCTTTGTGAGTGCAGATTATTTGTTTTAATTTGTGTTTATGATTAGGTTAAAAAAAAACAGAGGTTTTATAGTTAGACAAAGCTAGGTTTTGTTTTTGGATGAATCATTTACCAACTGGGCACTTTGTAAATTATTTAATCTCCCTAATGTTCTGTTCCTTCATCTGAATATTTGGATGCTAATACTATTTTGAGAGATTATTGTGAGGCATAAAACAATTTATACAATACATCCAGCTTAATCTCGGGCATAGAATATGTGTTTTTATTGCTGTTATTTTTTTTTTAAAGATTTTATTTTTAAGTAATCCCTATACCCAATGTGAGGCTCCAATTTACAATCCTGGGATCAAGAGTCACACGTTTCACTGACTGAGTCAGCCAGGTGCCTCTTACTGCTGTCATTATTATGGTTATTATTTTATTGTTTATATTATTGAGAAAGTAGCTCAAATAATATCTCAACATGAAATATTGTTATTACATGTAATCCTTACATAAAAAAGAAACAATTATACAAAATGTTTGATAACTTCCTTATGTTTAAAGAAATCAAGGATAGGACTGGGAAGAAGAGATAGATTTCTCTCTAGCAAGTAGTTACATGCTTCAAAAATCTTGACTCTTAAACAACAATAATTCATTAAAATCAAAGCGACTTTGATTTTCTAACCTGAAATGAATTTTGACCAATTAAGCAAATTATTACTAATGTTTTTAAACCATATCCTAGCAACTTCGGTTAATTCAAGTGACCTAGCAAATTCAATTAATTCGTAAACATAGCTAAAATATAGAGAAAATACAGGTCAGTGTATGTTGATGACTTAAATGTAACATTTTTTTGATCCTTCTAACCCAGCTTGACGAAAATAAACTCAGGGGTTCACACTAATACATCCCTCTTTGTGAACTGCCTTAAGTCAATTGCTTGTTTCTTTTGTCCACCATTTGAAAGTCTATGGAAGCAAAAGTAAAAAGAAAGTGAAATAGTGGAAAATGAGTTATATTCAATCACCTTATTCATTAATGCCACATTTTTTCAGTCTTATTTTCTGTTTCTTGTTCTAGAATGATCAACTAGATGCATACGCACACTTGAATAAAGGCACTATGGTCAGATTTTCAAAAGAAAATAATATTTTGGAAGTTACCAGGGCTTATGATAATGTTTAAAAATAAAGCTTGAAAACATATTTTATTATAAATATATTTTTATGTGGGGAAATAATTTTAATCAATTAATAATAAGTTATGCTTATGTATCACTTTAAACTTAGAAAGCACCTCTCAACTATGTAAATAAGCATGATAGCATTATTACAAAGTCATTGTCATTGTAATTTGCCAGAAAAGCATATTAATTAGAGTATTAACTTATGGAGGTACAGAAGGAAACCCATTTCAATGTTTTTATTGCCTGCACATATTTTTGTGAAATTTTATAAGTGTAAAGCACATATCATAAGGAAAACTAATTTGTTAATAAGGATAGAACCACTCCCAGGGGAATATAATATATGAAAAGCAACTTTTCAGCTTATCAAAGTACATTTTCTTGATCTTACAAGTTCTTCCACATTTCATAACCCATTAACCTCACCAGTCAGTCTGAATCCATGAAGTATTTTTCCCTTCTTCCACTGTATTGGGACATATGCAAGATTTGTGCAAGATATTCTTATAATGACTTAAGTGTGTTTTCTTTTTTTCTCTTGAGATTTGAACTGTATCACCTGAAATATACAAAACAGTGTTTTAGAAATTTCAAAAATAATTGTCAGATGTTATCTATAGCCTTTTTTTTTTTTTTTTTTTTTTTTTGTATCTTTGTAGATACAGTAACTTCCTGGCCTTTATTAAGTAAACTCCTTTCCTTTTATGTATCATTTTCAAATGTCTTGACAACTTTCATCATTAAGACAAAGTAGATTTTTTTAGTGGCATTCAGATGATCCACCTGCCAATAGAAGGACCTATTAAGAAAAATATGTCCTAAAGCTAGAAAATGAAGTAAAAAGATCTCTATGTCCTTTTGGTGTCTCACTGCCCTGTTAACAGGCCCACCCAAGGATTATTTGATTTTCTAGAAAAATGCATCTTTGTTCTGTCTTTACATGCTAATTAACTGTGCCTAGACTCTAGAAAGTTATAGGCTTTCTTGTAAAGATCTGTCCAAAAGAAAAGATATCACCAAAGATTATGGTTTTAATGTCCTTTAGGATATGACCCAGTGTGATAGCTAACCTAGTAATCTTATTCTAATATTCTACTTAAATGCCTTTTCTAATACACAATGCAAACACTTATTCCTCAAACGTTCTTGAAATCAGCCTTTCCATCTTACTGACATCTCATTAGTTAATGAGTTAAATATAATCACATATTGACATTTGACACATATTTATTCTATATATATATATTTTTTTAAGATTTTATTTATTTATTTGACAGAGAGAGACACAGCAAGAGAGGGAACACAAGCAGCGGGAGTGGGAGAGGGAGAAGCAGGCTTCCCGCTGAGCGGAGAGCCCGATGTGGGGCTCAATCCCAGGACCCCGGGATCGTGACCTGAGCTGAAGACTGACACTTAATGACTGAGCCACCCAGGCGCCCCTCATTCTATATCTATTTGAGGATCATGTTTTTAAATTTTGAAAATTATACTTTGACAAAATAAAGTTTAAAAGAAGAGTGACTGCATAAATTAATAATAATCTTAAAGGATTAAAATTTAATAATTAAAATTAGTATCTTTTTAAAGATGTTATTTATTTGAGAGGGAGAGAGAGAGAGAAAGCATAAGCAGGGGGAAAAGCAGAGGCAGAGGGAGAAGTAGACTCCTTGCTGCACAGGGAGCAGGGCTCAATACCAGGACTGTGGGATCATGACCTGAGCCAAAGGCAGATGCTTAACCGACTGAGCCACCCAAGCACCCCTAAAATCAGTATTTTTATTTAAAAACCCATTATTAGAATTAATAAATTTTAAGATTATTTCATGCCTTTAAAATTTAAAATACTGTGTAAAGGGGAAAAAAAAAACAGTCTCACTGTTTCTAGTTTCTTTTATTTCAGCTTAGGTTGTCTTTTAGATCAGCTGAAGTATCATTTTGGTTACTGTTATTCAGAGTGCAACTACTTCCTAATGTTACTAGCTATCTCTTTCTTATCATTGTACAATGATAAACATGCCTGTTTATAAAATATCCATTTTACTGTGTTCTTACAGTTCAGAACAAATGAGACCTGAGAAAGGGAAGGTACTGACCGCATCTGATTACTTCTGGGAAACAGAGTGGAGGTCTGGCGGTGAATGTTAAGCGTTGCTGCCTCCAGCTCTTGGGCACAGTATTTCTTGTCCCGTCAGGGAAGTTCAACGTAGAAAAGTTATGGTCTCCCTTGAGGTTCCACTTGTAAAGGGTATTTACTTGTAAGGCCATTTGACTGCACTTAGTGCACTGAAGAGCCATCCTTTGACCTCCTGACAAGTGAAGGAGGGACAGAATGAAATGCTGCATTCAGAGGGCACAGCACTCTGTCCAGGAATGGCCCAATTTCTCTTTAATTATTCAAAGAAATCCCACTATTAAAGTCTTTAGATTTCTTGAATCCAAAACAAAACAAAACAAAACAAAAAGCAGTGATTTAGAGAAAAAAAGAAAATGTGTAATGACTCAAGGTATTGAAAATAAGGGGGGGGTGGTTATTTACAAGCTTACAAACTGTATATTTGGAAATATTTTTTGGTATTGCAATCTAGAACTTCAGCTGTGGGGCAAGGCCATTAATAGTTATTAAGGAGGACCTTTGATATATGCTTCTCTTAAAAGATAAATTTTCAACCATCTCAAAAATATATTCATTCTAAACTAAATTTTATGTAATTGATTCTAAGAATCAATTATTTTTTCCATTATTGAATATCCCTAAAAATTGGGTTTCATATTAAAATTGATGAGGTCTTTGAATTTAATTGACGATATTTTGTCATTCTTAGCAGTAATATAATGATATTTCAACTGGTCACGTCAGAGATTGCTAGGAATTCTGGTTCACTTTATAAACGGTCTTATGCTTTGTTTCTCCTTTGTAGGGTGATACTATAATTTATCTTCCAAATCAGGACTCCTAAGGAAGTGAAAGGGAATGTTAATAATAATTTGCCAAGACAATAGGTGCACAAAAACCCTGTTCCAATTAAACTGGAACTCTCTCCCCAGAAAAAATGGACACATGCATATTCGTGTGGATGATGCACAGCTCTGTGACTCATGCCATGCCTCTGTGAACACACATGTACATACATGCAGAGCCCATCCTGGGACCTCTGATTAAGAGGTATGACTAATGATGGCTATCCTAAGAAATCTCCCTATTGTTTTTTTGTGAGGAAAAATGTTAATAAAATACCCATTTTGGATGTCAAAAGATATGTTTAATAAGTTCTTGAAAATATTTTTAAGTGATAGAAAGGTTCTATTGCTCTACATCAAAAATTTGTGTCCCTAAAATCCATATATTGAAACATAACCTCAGTGTGATGGCGTAAAGGAAGTGAGGCCTTCGGGAATTGATTAGGTCGAGCCCTCATGACTGGGATTAGTGCCCTTATAAAAGGACTCAGAGAGCTCCCTTGTCCCTTTCACCATATGAGGGCACAGAAAGAAGATAGCCATCGTATAGCAGCCAAAAAACACTAAGATAATTGTCTATAAACTTGTTTATATTACTCACTGGCAAGGGAAGCTCCTTGTATTTAACTATTTATTATTTATTCATTCTCACATCCACTTATTCATTCATTTATTCATTTGTTTTACAAAGAATTTAGCAGACACTAGGTAAACATTTATTGAAAGAATAAATTAATTTTGGCTTATAAACCATCTTTTTTTTTTTTTAATTGAGAATAAAATATAGACCTGGAGGAATGTCAGCTTTACCTTAATTATATAATGATTGCCTAGGGTCAAGGTGAAAGAGTTGGAAGCCAAACTTGCAAAGAAGCAGTAAAGTATATCAAATGTTGTTTACTGACATAAATATAATGAATACTATATAGAGTTATTGATATTTCCCCTCTTACCAAAATATGTAGAACATTAATTTCTAGGGAAAAGCCTCTTGGCAGTAAAAGTTATGTTGAAATTTTTATTACTTAGGACAATCAAGATATTATAGAAAAATGGGGTTTTATATATAACCATTTGAGAAACCGAGTTCAGTAAATACTAAATTGTATTTTTTTCTCAGTCCACAAAGAGAAGATACTAAATACATTTTTAGCATATTCGCTACAATTAGATGACACACCTTTTCTTAAAAATGATGACAATAGTGATACTGGATTTCACTGATGTATTTTTAAGACTTTTTTCCTAGTGAGTAAAAAAAATAGCCTATGTGAGTGTTTGACTCAGATGTCACTCCTACAAATTTGAGTAAGGTTTCAGTAAACACTGAAAATATAACATTATTCACTATTCTGAAATCTTGTTTTAAAAAAAAATTGAACACATTTCATAAGATTGCATTCTGGCTAGCTCTCTACAACTTGCAGAGTTTCTATGTAATGTAAAAGCAATGGCAAAAATAATCACAAATTACTGTTTTGTGAATTTCAAAGTTTTGATGAGTTCTTTAGGTTTGTTTTCAAAATTCTCTGAATCGCTGGGTGATTTTTATCAAGCCATTTCTTGTGTCATCAAATGGTAGTGTTCAGAATATGAATAGCTTCCTATTAGAGGTGGACTATCGTGGGAAAAAGCCCTGTAGCTCAACATTTAAATCATAGCTCTTCACATTGTTTGGTCATGGTACTCACCATTGAGCTGGTCAGTATCATAATCTAAAGAGGGTCATGATGCTAAAAGCTTTTCAAAGGAAACTTGCAAGGCTAAGTATCAATCATGTGTTCCCATGAGCCCATGAAGGGTGTAGAAAACTGTAATGCAGCCTTCTTTATGCTTCTGACATTGAAGCAGGTAAATGATTTAAATCCTATTTATCAATTTCTAAAGAATGCAAGAACAACAGGAAAGAAGGACACCTTCAGCATTCACTACCATGGGAGTAATTGTAATAAAGAAAGGCCCAATAAAAAAAAATAAAAAATTAACAATTTTTTAGAATCCTTTTGTAAGAAAGGTGAAGCACCTGGAAGGATGTGATAGAAGTCTTTAATAATGATTAATGGGGAGAAGGGTCCCATAGAGCAGTGGTTCATTTGTATGTTTTTTAATTGTATACCAGCTAATTCCAGAAAGTAGAAAATTTCAAATGGATATAGACTTTGCAAGTAGGTTATATGTAAACAAAGACATAGGAGCTTCAGAAAAACTAAAACAAATAATAAAAAAAGGAAGTAGCAAGATGAGAATTTCAATACTCTTGCTATAAATTGGCCACCAGTTTTTCTCTACCTCCTCCGGCCCCTGATATAAACTGGAAAATACCATGAATTATGTGGTTCAGAATGTCCGTAAAGTAAAAAAAAAAAAAAAAAAGAAAAATCAACTGCTGAAAAGCAACAAAGTTATTTCTGGAGCTGAAATTCTAGAGGAATCTCTTCAGCTGGTCCAGTCTCAGAGGCCCACAGAGAGGGAATAGCAGTTAAAGACAGCCTGAGCATTCATTCAGGAAAAAATAAATCCCTGATCTCAGACCCATCTGCCCTTAAGATGTCATCAATGTTATCTCTTGCCCTAAACTCAGTTCCTTTACCTGTGAATGGTGATAATGATAGTAACTACCCTGAAGGACTGTTGACAGTCTCAAAGGCAATAATGTATGTAAAACTCTTGTTAACCTTGGTTGGCGAATATTAAGCACTTGGTATTATCTATTGTTTTATTATGGACTGAAGTCGGTTAAAAATAAAAAGAATTTAGCCCTTATTTTTTTGTGGCATGATTTCTACACCTGTCCTTTGGACTGCCTTTTAGTAGCATTATTAAGCAAAACACAATTTGAACATAAATTCACTGGCTCTTTGGCAATACTTATCACCTTCCCCATACACCTGTCAGGAAAATCACAACTGTCATATAGCAATAATGAAAACAGTGAAGAAAAATACCAGGAGGTATTAAATAAGGGGTATTTCTCAACATATTTGCAAATTCTTATCATTTAATATAGTTAAGTGAAAAAGGAGAATGTTGAATATAATGTTGGATTCATCCATTGTTTAAAATGATCTATTTTCTTAAAAATAACCTGAAATCTAGGACATACTACATTTAAATTGTAAAATTATATAAATTTTCTATCTACAGTACAACAAATTCACACTGCTGAACCATAATTGGTTTTCTGGAATGGATGACAGATTTCTACTGATTCACATTCAGTTATTAGCTCTTAGATCTTAAGGCCGGTGAGTTGTAGTAGAAGATAGAAATTGAAGATTCTGAGAAAGGGAATAGACATAAGGAAAGAAACTAAATAGACTGAGATAAGAAATTGGATGCCTTCACCATCATAATCAAAGGATAAAAAGAAAGAACATACTTTCATACACACATAAATTGAATCTATTAAATCATATAAAGTACATATATAAATATGTGTATGCACACATATATAACATTTCCAAGAGGGGATACAAAATATGTATGAACTTTCTTGAAACTAATTTAAGCATAAAAACTTTCTTCCCCTAATATAAACTCTTATGAACACTTTTTTAAAAATCTGTTTTAGAAATGCTGCTTTGTTTGAAAGAATGATAATTGAGGGGTGTAAAATTATTTGGACAAAAGAAACAGTATCTATCTCCTTGCAATTGAAAAACTTAAGGTTCTTTATAGAACTATTAGATCAAGTTTATTTATTTATTTTTTTAAAAAATTTTATTTATTTATTTGACAGAAGAGACACAGTGAGAGAGGAACACAAGCAAGGGGAGTGGGAGAGAGAGAGAAGCAAGCTTCCCACCCAACAGGAAGCCCGACCCGGGACTCAATCCCAGGACCCTGGGATCACGACTAGACCGAAGGCAGACACCTAACGACTGAGCCCCCCAGGCGCCCCTAGATCAAGTTTATTGATTGCATTATTCAATAGATATTTGTCATTTTTTCTTATATGATCTAATTATCAAAAGTTATTTTGAGCTCTTTCTTTAATTCTACCAGTTGTTTTCAATGCATCTGCATGCTATTGTGATTAATAAAAATAGATTTATAAATGCAAAATCTATGTCTACTTCATTTTATTAATATATAATGTCTCTATCATTTTTATCAGTTTATAATCTTAAATGTTACCTTGTCAGTATTTCTACCCCACATGACTTCTTTTTTACGTTCCTCGTTTTTTGTTTTTGTTTTTGTTTTAAGATTTTATTTATTTACTTTAGAGAGAGAGTGTGTGTGTGTGTGAGCAGGGGGAGGAGCAGAGGGAGTTGGAGAGAGAAAATCTCAAGCGGACTCCTCACTGAGCACAGAGCTTGATGCGGGGCTTGATCCCACAACCCTGACATCATGACCAGAGCCAAAACCAAGAGTTGGATGCTTAACTGACTGAGTCACCCAGGAGCCCCTAAATATGCTTCTTACTTCTTTGCTGATTCCTTTCCCCCCAACTTTTAAAAAATCACTTTGTTTTGAGGGGTTTTTTTTCTTAATATAACATATCTAGGTGTTGAGTCTTAATCCAGTATGACAGTCTTTGTCTTCTGATGGGTCTATTGCTTCCTTCCTTCCTTCCTCCCCCTTTTTTCTCCTCTTTTTCATATTTTTCTTTGAAATTTTAGTTTCATTTTATGCTGTAAAACCTAATTTACATAATTTTCCCCAATTTTTCCATTTTCCAATGTTTATTCCAATGTGAAATCATATTAAATGCATTAGATTCACAGCAAAGTATAAAGCAGTGAAAAACAATTCTAGAATTTAATATATGTTAAATATCTTATTTGCTGTTTTTAGAGTTTTTTTAGTGGAGATTACCTATTAAAACAACATTTCACAGTGACTTCAAGAGTAGATCTTTGAAGAGAATCAAGAGTATAACAGTCCAATAATTTCATAGGTGGTTTTTGGTAGACTATGAGTGACTATGAGTGATTACACACCATGTTCATAGATATTTTTTCTTTCTTTTTTTTTTTTTAAAGATTTTATTTATTTATTTGACAGAGAGAGACACAGCGAGAGAGGGAACACAAGCAGGGGGAGTGGGAGAGGGAGAAGCAGGCTTCCCACCAAGCAGGGAGCCCGATGTGGGGCTCGATCCCAGGACCCTGAGATCACGACCTGAGCCGAAGGCAGACGCTTAACGGCTGAGCCACCCAGGCGCCCCCATAGATATTTTTTCAAAAGGCTTGGATGATGAATGTAAATCATGACTTTTACCACTACTATACTAACATAAATTTCTAAGCTTTCAAAATGGAATTAGGAGAACTGGGACCAACAAGTTGGTCTGGAATATATTATATTTCTTTAGTAGTTCCCTTTTCTATCTCATTAGACTGGTGAATTTGAAATTGAACAGACACTTCACCAGGAGCGTAGAAATGGGTAAACTCTGGAGTCCCTTATTAAATCACACTTCAACATCTCTTAAAGAAAATTGTCTAACATATCAAGAAATTTGAGTATGATAAGAACAAATTGTGGCGTATGGGTTAGAAATTTGATTGTTTGTATGCTAATACATTTATATCATAAATATTTATATTACAAATGTTATTTGTACTTATGTTATAAATTATATTATATTTATATGCATTTTCCCATAAGTTATTAAGAGAGAATGCATCCTAAAAGCCTATCATTATTTTGGGGGGCTTATCTTTGATTTTGATTCCATTTTTTCTTGAGGAAGATATATCTTTTATTGCTTCTGGTAGCCTGTAATTAACTGTGCCAGCTTTAGAATCTTTAATGATACTTGTATCTGATTGGTTGCATATGTTTTGCAATACAAAAAAAAAAAAAAAAATCAGTTCACTTTAGCATTCCATCAGTTATCTGAAAGTTGACAGGTTTCAGATCACTGTAAACAATGCCATGCTGATGAGCTGTGTGAAGTGCCCCAATGTATTTTTTTTAGTAACTCTACCATTCCCATAATTGCTGGATTATTTTTTTTTTCTTTTGAAGACAACTTTTAAGATCAGTGTTTACACACCCCATTACCATACAGACGTACTGGTCTCTGATTTTGTCATCCTAAAGTCAGGTGATATTATCACTGTATTGTTGTAATTTATTCAAATAAGCTACAGCATGTCCATAACTCTTAACTTGTTTGCTCATCTGCTTCTTGTAGATACACATATTTTATGGCATGTATCTGTTTCTTTTCACTCAATACCTGAAATACCTTACTGGAATCATTATATGTCCTACCTGCTTTAATATGGAATTACTTTTCTTTTAACTGAAATGTATTTATTAATTAAAGAGGATGCTGAAACCATCATAAATAAAGATTATCAACCCGTTAATTCAGTTCTTTCATTTTTAGTTTAAGTATTGATGTACTTGATTTTCTTCAAGTTATTTCTTATTTTAGATTGGAGCTTCCTTTATCTGTCCTTTCTCAGTTCCTAAACATTCCATTTTCAACTTGTGTTAATTTCAATTTTTGTTTACTGTATTTCTTTCCCACTTAATTAATGTTTACCATTCCTCTTTCTTTATCTGTTCATTTTACCTTTATTTGTTAAAAGGTAACAGTTGTTTCTCTCACTGAGAGGCAATGTACCAGCTCATGCTCTAATTCTCTCTTACTCCTTTACATATTTACAATGCAGGTCTAACCCAATTTATGATGGGCTTATATCTCAATAAACCCAAAGTGATTTGAAAATATCATAAATCAAAAATGCATTTAATACATCTAACCTCCCCAGTCTAGCCCAGTCTACCTTAAATATGCTCAGCCCAGTCTACCTTAAAAATACTCAGAACATTTACATTAGCATACAGTTGGGCAAAATCATCTAACACAAAACCTATTTTATAATAATGTATTTATTTTATAATAAAGTACATACTAAAGAGTGTCTTGTGAAATTTATTGAATACTACACTGAAAGTGAAAAACAGAATGGTTGTTTGAGTACAGAATGGTTGCCAGTGTATTGGTTGATGACCCATGTGATCACATGGCTGACTGGGGGCTGCAGAGTACTGTGACTGCCCAGTGTCACAGGAGAGGATCATGCCACTTGTCAGTAACCTAGGAAAAGGTCTAAAATCAAAATTCAAAGTATGGCTTCTACTGAATGTATATCATTTTCACACCATTGAAAAATTGAAATCAGAAGTCAAACCATCATAAGCCAAGTCTGTACTTTGAAGCTCTTCTTTTGCCCTTTCACACAATGAGACCTATGGAAAAACTTGAACTTCTCTTCTCATGCTTCATGCTTAACTTAGATTTTGGCTGAGATAATGTAGTTCTTATTAGAACTATCCTTTCATGAGTCTAAGTTATTACTCAATACCAGAAAGTATACATTTATCCATTAAGAGATAAATTTATATTTATTTACATATAATTATAGTATATATAATTTAAAAGTAAAATATAAGTAAATGTAAACAAAATATATAATATCTATTATACATATTTATTTATGCAGACACATGATATATGTGCCTCCATCTATCATTTATTTATATCAAGGTTCATATACAGTATTATTCTATTATTCTATCTTCTCTTCACTTGTACATTTTGAGGACTCAATTTTGGTTACTTTTTCTGTTTGATGGCAGTCTTTTCATTTTCAAATATTTTTCTTAGGTATGATACTTGAGGAATACACTCGAATTCTTGTCTGTATTCAAACACCTTTCTGCATGTGAGATGCAAACAGCACCTTGAGTAAATTTAGAATTTCTGGGCTGAAATCCTTTCCTTTCTGTAATTTATAAGTGGTATTCTGTGTTTAATGCTGATAACGCAAAGATGTCAGTCAGGTTTATTTTCCTTTGCTGGTAACTTATCTTTACATATGGAGAATTGTAAAGTTATGGCTTTATCATTTGAGATCATGCATTTTATCAAGGTAGGTGTTGTTTCTCATCAGTAAAGCCTGGAACTCAGGGAGCTCTATCAATATGAAGACACAGTTCTTCATTCAACTCAGAGAATTTTCTTCAATCAATTGTTTTGTTATTTCTGATCCTCCATCTGTCCCTTCTCCTCCCTTTGAGATGCCTATTCTTTCCCTGCTAATATTCCTGAACCTGTAACAGCACTAATTTCAGTCTCAATTTCTTCTCATTTAATCCAATTTCTGTGTCTTCCTAAATGCTTAAAACAAATCAGGTGTCCATCTGTCTCTTCCAGCAGTTCTTTTTCTCTCATCATGTGTTTCAAATTTTCCATCTTATCTTTCTCTTTGCCTTCTGAGGCCTATCAGATAAGTTGCAATTTTACTCTGCCAATGAGTTGAAACTTAGATTTTAACGTTTGAATATCTTCCACATCCAGAATCCCCAAGGTCTCAGAGGCAAATGGGGCTCCTTTTTTGGGGATCTAGGAGTTAAAAACAGATTGTCAACACTCTACTGAGATATAAGGAAAAGTTCCTTCTCTCTGGTGTTAGTTTACTTCCAACCTCCCCAGTAATGAAGAATTAGCTCATCCATTGAAAAAGAAAGAATCTGGATGGAGTAGGAGGTGCGAAGTCAAGAATAAATTTCTTAGGAAGTTTGAGAATGAACCAACCTACACATAGTAAGGAACTATGAAATATATACAGAATTTTTTTTTCATGATAACAACATGGTCACTTTTTTTTTTTTTTCAAGATCGTTCATTCTCTCAGATATGGTGTAAATGGACCCAAGGAGGATAAGACTGGAAACAACAAAGATTTGGGAGGTTATTGCATTTGCTTAAGAAAGAAATCATAATATTGAAATTATGTCATTTAAATAAGAATGAAGTCAAGTTTTAGGTAACTTGATTTTATGTGCTGGTCAATTTGGGCATGTGGTGAACATTCCCAGTTGATTCCCAGTTGAGAGGTGGGTAATCACATGTAAGGCTGGAAAGAGATAGCTGGGTTGGAAATACAGGCTTTGAATCATACAATCATACATACATTTATGTGGACCCATGAGAATGGAGAAAATTTCTGAGGGAAAGTATACAGAGTGAAGTGGTAGAGATCCATGCTAGGAATAATGGTGGCAAGCAAGCCTAAAGGGTGGACAAAGAAAATTATTATCATGAAGAAAATAGTTTTTAAGAATATATAGAGATATCTAATAATGTTGGAACTTGTTTATGATATTATTAATACCCAATTCCTTCTTCTGCTGAGCACACAGATGATTGTACTCCTTGTGACCAGTGAGCCAAGCATAGTCAACAAACTTGGTTTGATCAGTGAAATGTGAATAATAGAAACACGTGATCCCAAAACCAAAGACACCACCAAAAAGGAGAATTACAGATCAATATCCCAGATGAACATGGTTGCAAAAATTCTCACCAAGATACTAACCAATAGGATCAAACAGTACATTAAGGATTATTCGCTATGACCAAGTGGGATTTATTCCTGGGCTGCAAGGTTGGTTCAACAACCACAAATCAATCAATGTGATACACTACATTAATAAAAGAAAGTACAAGAACCATATGATCCTCTCAATAGATGCAGAAAAAGCATTTGACAAAGTACAGCATTGTTTCTTGACTAAAACCTACACAGTGTAGAGACAGAGAGAACATACCTCAATATCATAAAAGCCATAGACAAAAAGCCCACAGCAAATATCATTCTCAATGGGGAAAAACTGAGAACTTTTCCCCTAAGGTCAGGAACATGGCAGGAATGTCCACTATCACCACTGCTGTTTACATAGTACTAGAAGTCCTAGCCTCAGCAACTAGACAACAAAAAGAAATAAAAAGCATCCGAATTGGCAACAAAGAAGTCAAACTCTCACTCTTCACAGATGACATGATACTTTATGTGGAAAACCTGAAAAACTCCAGGCCAAAATTGCTAGAACTCATACAGGAATTCAGCAAAGTGACAGGATATAAAATCAATGCACAGAACTCAGTTGCATTTCTACACACTAACAATGAGATTAAAGAAAGAAAAATTAAGGAATCAATCCCATTTACAATTGCACCAAAAACCATAAGATACCTAGGAATAAACTTAACAAAAGAGGCGAAGGATCTGTACTGAGAAAACTATACAACACTCATGAAAGAAATTGAGGAAGACACAAAGAAATGGAAAAATGTTCCATGCTCATGGATTGGAAGAACAAATATTGTTAAAATGTCTATGCTACCTAGAGCAATCTACACATTCAATGCAATCCTTATCAAAATACCATCCACAAATATCCTAAAATTTGTATGGTACCAGAAAAGACCCTGAATATCCAAAGGAATGTTGAAAAAGAAAACCAAAGCTGGTGACATCACAATTCCGGACTTCAAGCTCTATTACAAAGCTATAATCATCAAGAAAGTATAGTACTGGCATAAAAACAGACAGATAGATCAATGGAATGGAATAGAGAGCCCAAAAATGGACCCTCAACTCTATGGTCAACTAATCTTTGACAAAGCAAGAAAGGATGTCTAATGGAAAAAAGACAGTCTCTTCAATAAATGGTGTTGGGAAAATTGGACAGCCACATGCAGAAGAATGAAACTGGACCATTTCCTTACACTGCACACAAAAATAGACTCAAAATGGATGAAAGACCTAAATGTGAGTCAGGAATCCATTAAAATCCTAGAGAATAACATAGGCAGCAACCTCTTTGACCTTGGCCGCAGCAACTTCTTCCTAGACACAACACCACAGGGAAGGGAAACAAAGGCAAAAATGAACTATTGGGACTTCATCAAGATAAAAACTTTTGCACAGCAAAGGAAACAGTAGACAAAACCAAAAGACAAACAACAGAATGGGAGAAGATATTTGCAAATGACATATCAGATAAAGGGCTAGTATCCAAAATCTGTAAAGAACTTATCAAACTCAACACCCAAAGAACAAATATTCCAATCAAGAAATGGTCAGAAGACATGAACAGACACTTTTCTGAAGAAGACATCCAAATGGCCAATAGACACATGAAAAAAATGCTCAACATCACTTGGCATCAGGGAAATACAAATCAAAACCACAATGAGATACCACCTCACACTAGTACGAATGGCTAAAATTATCAAGTCAGGAAATGACAGACGTTGGCAAGGATGTGGAGAAAGGTGAACCCTCCTACACTGTTGGTGGGAATGCAAGCTGGTGCACCCACTCTGGAAAACAGTATGGAGGTTCCTCAAAAAGTTGAAAATAGAGCTATACTATGACCCAGCAATTGCACTACTAGGTATTTACCCCAAAGATACAAATGTAGTGATCCGAAGGGGCTCCTGCATCCTAACGTTTATAGCAGCAATGTCCACAATAGCCAAACTATGGAAAGAGCCAGATGTCCAATGACAGATGAATGGATAAAGAAGATGTGAGATATATATATATATATATATATATATATATATATATATACACACACACACACACACACACACACACACACACACACACATTGGAATACTACTCAGCCATCAAAAATGAAATCTTGTCATTTGCTACAACACAGATGGAACTAGAGGGTATTATGTTAAGCAAAATAAATCAATTAAAGAAAGACAATTATCATATGATCTCACTCATATGTGGAATTTAAAAAACAAAACAGAGGATCATAAGGGAAGAGAGGGAAAAATAAAACAAGATGAAATCATAAAGGGAGACAAACCATAAGAGACTCTTAATCATAGGAAACAAACTGAAGATTGCTGGAGGGGAGGAGGGAGGAGGGTTAGGGTAACTGGGTGATGGACATTAAGGAGGGCACATGATGTGATGAGCACTGGGTATTATATAATACTGATGAATCACTGACCTCTACCTCTGAAACTAATAATACCTTATATGTTAATTAATTGAATTTAAATTAAAAAAAAGGAAAAAAAATAATAGAGACATGTGTTACTTCCAAGTGAAAGCCAGTTTTTTTCCAACTCACTTCACCCTCCAACTTTGGTATGCTACTTACAGAAGTATTTGTTGAGATAAAGTCTCAAAAGCCTGGGGTATTGTCTATTATTTATAGCTGAGTGAATATTATTGTTTTCACGGAATTTTTAATACTACAGCAAATCTTGGCTCGTTAAAGAAGTGTCATTATTCATTAGAAAATTCATCTTGATCTTAGCAGGATAGTTTTGTGAACTAGTGAGAGAAGTCAAACTTCAGTGCATCTAGGAGTTTAACAAGTGTGATATGGTGAACATAATATGTGTCATTTGCTGCTCTATGAACTTTGGAAGGGCAGGAGAGAAACGGGAGAGTATATCCAGGGAACTATAAAGGTAGGGTCCAGGTTAGCTGGGATGAATGAATGGAAAAGATTCAGGTATGTAGACATCGAGGGAAGGGAGCCAGTTAAAATAGGAAAAAACAGAAAAAAAAACACCACACACACAAAAGAAAAGGAGTGATCAATGAAGCTATTTTCTACAAGAGCCAGGAGAGAATGGCCTAAAAAAAACCAAACAGGGAGAAGGATTTTGGATGGGTAAAGTGCAGAGAAAGGTTTTAGACAGAAAGATATCCTGAATAGGGAGTTATGGGGGATAGAGAGAAAGGAATTAAGGAAAGATCCAGGATTTAGTTATTGTAAACTAACAAAACCTAATCATGAAGGTGCTATCTCTCTGTGTTAAATGAGATACTGAATGGTTTGTTGGTATGAAATTATGTTTTCAGAGGATACAGTATAAATTTTGGAGATGGGGCAATAAGAAAAAAGAGAGGAGAACAGAGGTTCAAATCAGTTAAGAAATAATTAGAGGAAAACTGGCAGAAAGGGACTCTTCCATTTTCAAACTGATGATAGACATAAGAGAACTTTTCACATCTTTTAACTTTGTCTGAAGTCATTTTAGTGATAAAACTACTTAGTATCCCAAGTAATAGTTGCCCTGGTGTTAGTGACTCTGCCATATGTTTTAAACAATATTATTTGACCAAAACATTTTGACCTTGTGAATTTTCTGAAATCATAGTAGTACAATTATTCAGTTGTAGAATAAACTAAAACAATAACTATATTAAACAAGTGCATGAGCAGTATCTGTGGGTAATTTTCTTTGCCATATTCTAGTTTATAGCTTAACTAATTGCATTCGTTTCTCTATTGCTATGTACCAAATAACTGCAACTAAGTGGCTTAAAACAACCCAAATTTATTATCTCACAGTTTCTTTGGTCAGGAGCCTGGCATTATCTGGCTGAGTTCTTTGCTCCTGTTCTGAAATCAAGGTGCTGGGTGGGGCTGTTATCTCATCTGGAGCCCAAATTCCTCTTCCAAGCTCATTCTTATAAGTAATTAAAACTCAATTTCTTTGGATCATAGAACTGAGGTTCTAATTTTCTTGCTGGCTATTGGTCAAGGGTCATTCTTAGCATTGAGAAGCTGCCTATTATTTCCTGCCCTCTCTACAATATGGTGGTTGCTCCTTTAAAGCTTTGAAATGTCTTGCTATCACTCTGACTTTGAGACCCAGATTTAAAAAGCTCATGTAAGTCAGGCCTACCCATATAATCTCCCTTTTGATTCACTCAAGGTCAACTGATTAGTAACCTTAATTATATTTACATCTGTAAAATCTCCTTTATCATCTAACATAGCAAACTGTGAGAGTGATATTCCATCAAACTCACAGGTTCTTAATGAAGATGAGGGAATTACACAGGTACCTGCAAACCAAAGAATGGAAATCTTGGGAGTCAATTTGGAATTATAATTATGCCAAAAAAACCCAGATAATCAATATACTTAATATATAAATTATTGAATGTAGTTGAAAAATATTAAAATATGGCATCCCTATCCCTACCTTGTTGTATTTTCTAATATTATCACCTCTCTGATAACTTTTCTTTCACATTTTCTCCAACAATGAATTAAATGCACACCACATCTTGAAATCCATAAGAATCATTTTGAAAACTGATGTGGAAGAAAGAGCATGAGAGCACAAAGGCATGCATGGGAGAACAAAGACAAGAGAATGTATTTTTTACATAAATGAAAGGAATGATTCTATGAGCTCCTACAAGAGGCCTAAAAGAATATTTTTTAATCTCCTGCAGCCATGGGGCTGATATAAAGAAAAAGCAGAACAAATTTTGATTTTGTAAGTAAAAGATTACAATGCAAATGAAATCCAGAACTTTGACAGTGAGAATGATGATTAGGAAAATGTAGAATCCTAAAAATTGGAATGGCAGAATTTATATGAGTTATGATAGATTTATTACTTATACCACCACCTCCAATCCTCTTTAATTTTGGTAAACTACCTCCAAACTACCTCTTTTAAGAAAAAACAAAAACAAACAAACAAAAAATACCTGTTCCAACTGAGACTCGTAGTGTTCCTAGGCTTCAAGCCCTGTAATAACCTCACTTGAGGCAGATACCTTTCAAAGGGATGATGAATATATTTAAGATCCACAAGTTACCATCTCTCATGTCTTCCTGACCTAGAATTAAATGACCAGCATACCCTCAGAATAATTAAGATGAATTATGACCTGAGAGGAGATTGACAAAAATCTGGCAAATCAGGGGGAGGAGCAAGATGGCAGAGGAGTAGGAGACCTAAATTTCGTCTGGTCCCAGGAATTCAGCTAGATAGAGATCAAACCATTCTGAACACCTACAAACTCAACAGGAGATCGAAGAAAAGAATAGCAGCAACTCTGAACAGAAAAGCGACCACTTTCTGGAAGGTAGGACGTGCGGAGAAGTGAATCTGAGGCAATATTCGGGAGGATAGACGGTGGGGGAGGGGGCTTCCATCGGCCACTACTGGCAAGTGATAGAGCACCAGAGCACAAAATCGAAAATTTTAGAAGTTGGCTCTGCTAAGGGACGTCACTCCAGTGGCTAAGCAAGGGGTGTAACACTTGCTGGGACAGTGTGGTCTCAAGACCCTTGGGGTCACAGAAAGACCGGGGGTGCCTAAGTGCGGCAGAGCTCCCAGGTATCGGAGCAGGGAAACTGGCTTCAGAGACAGAGCTGAGAAGTGGCCTCTCAGCTCAGGGTTGCCATGAACAGTGATCCGAGGCACAGTCAGGCCACTGTTCTTCTAGCCGGGACCCAACAAGCGGAAGAGCTGGGGAGACTCCCCTTCCTCCCCGGGGAGGAGAGGCACGGAGCCACCACAGGGATCTGCTGGGTTTGGAGACTCCACATGGGGTCATGTGCCAGAGACAGAAATGCTCGGTCACAGGCTCGGTGAGCACGGAGTGTGGCCCGAGACCGGGGAGATGGGAGTGATTGACTGCTTTTCTCTGGGAGCTCACTAGCAGAAATTGGGAGGCCGCCATTTTCACTCTCGTCCTCCAAAGCTGTATGGAAAGCTTGCAGGGAACAAAGGCTCCCGAGAGCAAACCTGAGCAGATTACTTAGCCCGTCCCCAGCACGGGTGGGGCAATTCCACCTCTGGCAAAGACATTTGAGAACCATGGCAACAGGCCCCTCCCCCAGAAGATCAGCAAGGACAGCCTGCCAAGACCAAGTTTACCGATCAATGAGAATGGCAGAACACCAGCACTAGGGGAATAGAGCACATAGAATTCATGGCTTAATTCCCCCTGATTCTTTAGTCTTTCAAAGTTAATTTTTTTCTTTATTTTCTTTTTCTTTTTTCTCCTCTTTTTTGTTTCAACCAACTTCTTATCTTATCAATTCCTTTTATAATTTTTTTTATAATTTTCATCTTTACAGTCGTATTCCATCCCTTCACTGTATTTACCCTTATTTTTGTACATATATAAGCTTTTCTTTCTTTAAAATTTTGGGAGGCAGTTTCTTCTAACAGACCAAAATATGCCCAAAATCTAGTGTGTGGTACTGATCTATTCACCAGCCTGATCATATTTGATCATATTCTTTTTTTTTTAAATCATTTTCTTTTCCTTCTTTTTTCTTTCTTTCCCTTTCTTTTCCCCTGGTTTCAAGTCTCTTCTGATTTGTTTAGCGTATATTTTTCTGGGGTCATTGTTACCCTGTTTGCATTTTGTTCTCTCATTCATCCATTCTCCTCTGGACAAAATAACAAGACAGAAAAAAATCAACTCACAAAAAAGAACAAGAGAGAGTACCAATTGCCAGGGACCTAATCAATACAGACATTAGTAAGATGTCAGAATTAAAGTTCAGAATGACGATTATAAAGATACTAGCTGTGCTTGAAAAAAGCATGGAAGATATTAGAAAAACCCTTTCTGAAGATACAAAAGAACTAAAATCTAACAAAGTCGAAATCAAAAAGGCTATTAATGAGGTGCAATCAAAAATGGAGGCTCTAACTGCTCGGATAAATGAGGCAGAAGACAGAATTCATGATATAGAAGGCCAAATGATGGAAAATAAAGAAGCTGAGAAAAAGAGAGATAAACAACTACTGGATCACGAGGGCAGAATTCAAGAGATAAGTGATACCATAAGATGAAACAATATTAGAATAATTGGGATCCCAGAAGAGAAGAAAGAGAGAGGGGGGCAGAAGTTATATTGGAGCAAATTATAGCAGAGAACTTGCCTAATTTGGGGAAGGAAACAGGCATCAAAATCCAGGAGGCACAGAGAACTCCCCTCAAAATCAATAAAAATAGGTCAACACCCTGACATCTAATAGTAAAACTCACAAGTCTCAGAGACAAAGAGAAAATCCTGAAAGCAGCTTAGAACAAGAGGTCTGTAACCTACAATGGCAGCAGACCTATCCATAGAGACCTGGCAAGCCAGAAAGGACTGGCATGATATATTCAGAGCACTAAATGAGAAAAATATGCAGACAAGAATACTATA